>NW_027212486.1:0-119000 GCF_947461875.1 Haliaeetus albicilla
GCAAGCCGGGGAGCTGCAGAGCAACAGCTCTGTGCAAAGGCTCTTGCTGGGGTCTAGCCCCGGTCCGGGTTCCTAAGCCACTGCTGGTACAGATCACGCCTGCAACTCCGCATGTGTAAGTATGAGGATCTCCAGCTACCGTAAAGGCACTGATGATGCAAGGTTTGGGGGTCAAACGCGAGTGCTGCAGCCGCTCTGCTTGGGGTGGCTTGCCCTGCGATCACCTCCTGCAGCCCTGCCCCCGAATTTGATTTTCCCACCAAGCTGCCTGCTGGTTTCTGTGGAATGCCCCACCAAGAGGCAAGTGGAGAAAACTCTGCCAAACACCTTCAAGCTAATCTTGCCGGGGGTCCTGGCGCTTGCTGGGGCTTTACCTGTCACTGCCTTGCTTTGGGATATCCACGTCGCTCGTCTTCCCCACGTTCAGCTGAACTGAACTTGCAGCAGCAGCAGCTTCCACCGCCCTCCTGGACTCCTGATGTAAAAAAGGGACAAATCACGTTCTCTGTCTTTGGTCAAAGTGGAGATAAGCTGAATGCCCAGCACAAACTTAGCAGTCTGCCCTCCCCTTCTGCCCCTTGGCAGCTATAGGTATTAGTGCAGCAGGGGAGAAACCGTTCACTCCAAAGATTTCGGGGCAGGGGGATTGTGTGTTCAAAACACGATTATGAGCAAATCTTGCCAGCAGCAGCAGCAGCATCTAATAATAATCATCATAATGATAATGACCTTTGTGAAAAACGACTCGTTTTAAAAATTACACCTGTATTCAAGTGTTCAGCTCACTGCTACTTGAGGAAACAAAGGTTACAACGTGGGACCCAGCCTATTGGGATCTATTTCGATTGAGTGCTGATCTTCCCCCAACGTTTCCAGACAAGCTGAAAGAGAAACAGGCAATCTCACAGCCCGACGGAGATGTCCAGCCCCGAGGACCCAGCAAGCCTTACCTCTTCTTCTCCAGCTTCATTTCTGGCATCGTCCAACTTCTTCTTCCTTTCTGGCATAAGGTCATCCAGAAAGCTGAGCTCTCGCTTTGAGAAGCAGAAATCCATCGCTTTCCGGACAAAGACGAGAGCCAAAACCTTCGCGAGTAAGAGGGAAGATGCGGTGAGCTCAGAGACGATGCCACCTCTCACTCCAACGCTGCAAACACCCCGCTGCCGAGCGGCGGCAGCTCTTACCATCATGGGAAAGATGATGGCGGCA
Organism: Haliaeetus albicilla; assembly: GCF_947461875.1. Classification (NCBI taxonomy): domain Eukaryota; kingdom Metazoa; phylum Chordata; class Aves; order Accipitriformes; family Accipitridae; genus Haliaeetus; species Haliaeetus albicilla. The sequence continues at coordinate 1,210 of NW_027212486.1, forward strand.
CGGGACACCTTGATGGTCCAGAGCAGGACGAGGCAGGTCAGCTGGATCACCGTGAACAAATGCACCTTTCGCAAGGGCACGTGCCGCAGGTAGATGAAATCCGGCTGGTGTTTCGCCGGCATCCAAAACAGCTTCAAGCGATCAAAGAACTGCAAAACAAAAGGGAGAGGTTGCCACCTTGGGACTGCGGCAAGGTTCTGGCCCTCTCGAGACGGGGAGGCAGTTTGCAGCATCTCGCTTGCCGTCAGAAATCCTGGATCCCACCGCGTTCCTCCTGGGAGCAGCACCCATTTTCCCTTTGCTCCATCTATCAACCGGCTTGCCCCCGAGAGCTGCCCACCAAACGGCAACTATTCCATGCCATTCCATTAGTAGCATTTCTCGGCCCACTGAATCCCCCAAGCGAGGATTTCCACCAGTGGTAGAAACTGCCTTCCCTTTGCACTGAATTCCCCCGCTTTCACGTAACCAAACACTGACCTGCCCTAAACCCTGAAACAGAGAGCGCTGAACTTGCCTGGTCCTCCCAGCCCTATATACCTCCTGTGCCTCCACCAATCTTTTGCTTACACAAAAGACTTTCATTGCTTGCTCTGCGAGAAGTTTTTCCCATGCCACTGCTTTTTTTCCCTGCTGCTACGGAGACAAAATACCAGGGAGCCGACACGCTGCACGCTGTAAAAGAGTCCGTACCTGAATTCCTCTGAGCGACGACACACCCATGTAGAGAAAGACGCCATAAAGCACAGGCATTGGTATAAACTGGGGGGGGAGAAAGAAAAAAAAAAAAGAATGCAATCGTTTCTTTTTCTATATTGCATTTTCAGTATTACCACCCTCTTCCACAGGCACTGCCTAAAATTGCTTGAAGCTTTCCAGCTTCCATTCAGGCTTAGAGATGGGTCAGATTTTAACCATTAAAGATTTTGTGCGCACGAGTGAGCTAAGGCTCTGCTTTAGGCTGAACTTTGGAGTTACCTCTCCTCAGAATAATCCTATTTTCCAGAAAGCTTGGAGGAAAATAGGCAATTTCACCCGTGCTGCCCTATGCCGCAGTCCGTGGCAGCAGAAAAACACTTCTGCCTATTCTTGGGGCAACAGGCAAAGGCCACATGCCTCCTTTTAGCCTAGAGACGAGATTACTTTGTGGGAGGAACGTGCAAGGAAGCCCACGGGGATGACCTCAGTGTGTTTAGCTCCTGGGAATGGCTGCTCCGGGGCATTTGGGCAGCAAATTGCAGCCAGTAAAGGGCTGCCTGTTTGAAAGAGAGCAGATGTGCTGGTCTGAATATGCTCAACTGTAACCCATAAACATGGGCGGGCCTGAAAGACACCCGAAAATTCAAGCAGTTGCGTTGCTCGCTCGCCTCGAGCACACCAAACGGGGGCCTGAAGGGCTGCAAAGCCTAACCGAGGCTGGTTCCCACCGTGGGTCGAGCCCCAAGGGTTGGGATCACCTCCTCCTCCTCCGCTCCACAACTAACTCCTCAGGCCTGCAGAGAGGGGACTGGTTTTCTGTAACCTCCAACAAGCTCGCGGTTGTTGGGTGGTTTGCATTTTCCTCTCACCTTTAACACGGAAGTGAAGAAGACGGAGCAGCCCATGAGCACAAAGATCAGCAAGCCAGTGACTCTCTGCTCTCGTATCCCCAGAAACTTGGGTTGTTCTCCTGGAGCTGAGCAGTCAGACTCTACTTTGAGGCTATTCACGTGGGTGATGGACAGGACGGTCGCAGCCACAAACCAGGGCAGCCCCATCACAGAGCACACCCCGAGCATCACGGCCACCACAAAAAGGTCCAGGTGGTACCCGCATCCTTTCTGCAGGCAGGAAAACAAGAAACAGAGCATCCCATAGCACAAGAGCAAGGAGAACGTCGCAAGGCAGACTCAAACCCGGCTCGAGCACAAGTCAACTTCTTCAGAATTTAAAACAAGAAATGGAAACAAGTAAGGGTGTATGCAAGCTTTGCACACGCACCTGGCATGAAAATCGGGCAGGAGTTCAGATGCAAGGGATATGGGGAGCTTGTGCGATACATACTTCTCCAAAAAAAAAAAAAAAGCCACCCCACAACCCAAAACCACCAAACCATTTTTTTCACTCACAAAGAAAATTCTACCACTTGCAAGGAAGGCGTGACTCTGAGTTATCCCTGGCAGCGCATCAAAACAATTCATTCCCCGCACCTGCTGCTGCTGCCATTTTAAAACAAAAAGGCGCTTCTATATTGCTCCAAGATTAATTTGCTCCTCCAAAAGGTTGCTCATCTGAACTGCCCTGTCACTTGCTCCCTGCATCATCGTTAATCCAGGAGAGCATCCTGCCACGCAGCCTGGCCTTGTCCCAAACCAATGCCTTCAGAAAGCATCGGGAATAAGAGCTTCTCCCCAGACCTGCAGCCCAGAAGGGGCTGGGGCTGGGGTCATCTCTCGCAGGCCCTTACCTTCAGCTTGTGCTCCTTCCTGTTCACAATAACGGCACTGATCTGCTGGTCCATGAATATCAAGATGGTGCAGAGCAGAGCTGGGACGAGCGCAGCCAACACCGTCCACCAAGGGTTGGGTCCTATGGGGTTGATGAACCACCCGCGGTCGTCTCTGGTAGGCTGCAACAAAGCCCACACGTCAGCATCGTCTCCCAGCCCAGGCACTCCACTGGCTTTCATTTTCCCCTCCCTCCCTGTGTCAGAGCACCTCCCAGCCCTGGCTTCACGTCCCCCTCTCCCGTGGGCTTCAGCAGTGCCGGTGTCCTCTTTGCAAGCACCTCTAGATACTTCTCCTGTAGGTATCTAGTTTTGGGGCCATCTTCTCGGTTCCAGGAGGAAGCAAGGCACTTGGAGGTGGAAGAGGAGATGCTCACACCCCCAGCATCTCCTCCAGACTCAGCCCTGCCCTGCCCCGGCATCACCTTGTGGCACCCCCACGTGCCAAAACACCCCAGTACCTTGAACGCATGGGGGACCTGGAGCTTCGGCGATGGGATCCCAGCCACAAAGTCAAGGAGCACCATGATGACGATGGTGAGGAAGACAGCAAAGTCGCTCACTGTGGACCGTACCTGGGGCAAGAAACCAGAGGTGAAAGGGGCATGGCAAACAGGGCCGTAACGTGAGATGCCAGAGTTGCAGACATCCACAACGTTAGGCTGGTTAACCAAATCCCACCACCCCTCTGAGCACATGCAGCCTGATCCCTTGCTTAGATACTGTTGCTGTGTTTGTCCCTGTGACATCTGGTGTCAGACAATAAAAAAAGCTTAATTAGGTGGACAAGGGTTGGTTTAAGTCAAAACCTAAAAATAATAATAATAATATTAAAAATAAGAAAACAGATGTCTGCCACTACAGCTACACTCACAGCTACAATGGCAACAAGGCACTGAGGCATCCTTTAGTCCTCAAAAGGAAGCTCCTCATTCGAATCTACTTTCCGCTCGAGCACATAATGCGCAGAAGGTAAGGAAAAAAAAACCAAAACCCCAACCCCCAAAACTTTGGGAAACCTGACTTCCTACTACCTGAGGAGGAAAAATAAAAAAAAAAAAAAAAAAAAAAAAAAATCTTCAATCTGGGGCAGGTCACGAGGCAGGTGGGAAATGCTACGATGATTTTGCACTCATGGAAATGAGTGCGGGACGTCCAAGCTCTTGGAGAGCTTGGCCTGCAAGGCCAACGTTTCCCAGCTTGACCAAGGCGGGGCAAATACTGCTTAGTGCTCCAGGAAAGCCATTTTGGGAAACGAGTGTGGAGATGGATGCTGGCCACCATCTTCTACTTACTCTGGTTGGAAAGTAGCGGCTGGTTTTAAACTTCTTCAAGAAGCCTGACAGGGCAAAGGTGGCGAAGAAGAGGATGCAGCACCAGAGGAACACGTCAGGCGTGTAGGGGCCGTCGCGTCCACAGGCAGGTCCTTGAAACTCCCCACGCAAATACCGACATTCCTGGAGAGACAGAGCGTCAGGACACAAAGGCAGTGCACGTGCGGCAGGGAAACCTCGCATAGCTAGGGGGTTTTGAGGACCTCGGTCCAAGATCCACGACCCTGTAACTGCTCCTGCCAATGGAGATTTATATTTAATGAGCAGCAGCAGCTGAACAAGTGACACATCGAACTACAGAGCGGAGAAATGAGACGTGAGGGGACGCCATACCACACACCCTCGGCACATCCTCTGCCTGCCATTCGAGCAATCGTGGCTAAAGAAGACACCAGAGGGGAAGGAAACACTGGAAACTCTTGGGGATAGAGAGAGAGGCAAGAGGGAAGGAGGGCTAAAGACAACCATGGCAGGAAAGGAGGAGAAGAGACAAATCGTCCCTTCCCAGGGGAGGGCTCGCAGAACCTGGCCAAGAGGGGATGAAGGCCACCGTAAGAGCCTGCCGCCCTAGGCCCGGGCTCTGCTTCCAGCAACAACAGCCTGAGAGGCTGCTCAGACATTTATGCATGGACCTACAGACAGCACTGAATGAGAAAGCAAGGCCTGGAGTTACTAGGAACCCATTAAGGAGGCCAATTACTACCTTTCAAGCATGAACTTAAGTCCTACAACTTCTACAGTAATCAAACCACCCACTACTTAACCTTCCTCCCAGTCAGAAGTACTGTCCTGCAACAGGCTTGAGGGGGACACTTGCTACCCACAATGCTGGGGACCAGGTAGACTGGGACAAGGTGGACTCTCCTCCCCAGGACCAAGCAGGTTCAAAGCACACGCTAGATCTAAGCAAGGACTTTTCCGAGCAGCACTAGCACAGTTTGAAGCCCATCATTCCCTGAAGGGCTCTGACTTTTGCACCATGCAAATGCCCCCGGACCCCATGGCCGCGGCGCGAGGAAGCAGTGGCTCGGGGCACTTACGGTCACCGTGAGGTTTTCCCAGGCTATGCCAGACACGTTGATCTTGTTGCTCGCCCAGAAACGCAGCGTTTCGTTGCTGGGATGGGTCGGTGCCTCACACTTACAGCTGGCAGGAGAGAAGCCAAGACGGGGGGGGTAAGGGAAAGGCGATGGAGGTGCAGCCCGGAGCTCCTGCCAAGGGGCAGCATCTTTCTCAGGGGGAAAAAAAACCCACTAGTAGCTGGTGAGGAAGTCCAGCTTGCTGTGCATGTGCACAGGGTAGGTGTCTCGCAGGTGACTCAGCTTCTCCAGAGCCTCGTAGATGAAGATGATGCAGATGAGGGAGGCAAAGGCTTCTTCCGTGAAGCGGGTGACGTAGCACACCAAACAGCTGGCGTCGGTGGCCACCAGCACTATGCACAAGAAGGCGGTCCACAGCCCAATGCACGCCCGCAGAGACAGATAGGAGAGCGCGTACTCCCTGCAAAAGCAAAATGAAACAAAGGCTGGAAAGGCCAGCAAGAGGCCCTGAGCCATGCCTGCCTTCGGGGAAAGCGGGGAGCAATTTTGGAGCGTGTCAAGGCTGCGGATGGGAAATGCCGTTTCCATGTACTACCACAGAGAGCCTCGGGGCTGTGGTGTAGGGTGTAGACCCACAGGAGGAGAGGCCAATTACTTAGTTACCACTGCTGAACAAGGATCTTGTGTTAACACCTTGGAGGCTGCTCGAGGTCAGGTCCCTCTTGGGCCAGGTGGTGTTCTCCCACATCACCCTGACGCCCTAACACTGAAACCAGCTGGGTGCGCACCCAGTCACCTGCTGCCAGCAAGCTGGGGCTTAATAATAAACCTTATGGCAATATAAGGGTGGTTTATCTCCCATCAAAGCCATCGCAACAAAAGGACTGTCACTAAAATCTAGCAACTACCCCTAAGAAAAAGAAAAGAAAAGAAAAGCATCTTTTCTCCATCACTGCCCCCTTCTGAAGGCTCTCGCAGCACCCAGCTGCGGCAGCCAGCCTTACTTGCAGAATTTGTAGAGGATCTTCTCGAACACGAGCACGGGTCCCGTGCTGCCGAGGATGGTGAGAGGCTGGCCGGCAAAGAGGCAATACACCACGCCGGCCATGGACGCGCCCAGCAGCGACTCCATGGCACTCTGTCCGGGGAAGAGAGGCAGCCGTGAGTAAATAAATCGTTAGGGAGAAACAACAACCAAAGCCCATTCACTGCAGCAAGGACTTTGGCCTGAGTTTGATCCTCCCCCATGGCCCCCAACAGAGAGAGGGGCTCACTATGTGGCCATTGGTCGCCTCCCCCAGCAGTCCCCCGAAGGTGATGACAGGGGACATGCAGGCACAGTAGAGGAAGAGGAAGGACGCCAGGCACTGCAGGCTCAGACCATCCCGGAAGTCGCTCCAGAACCACGGGGCTTTCCGCTTCACGTCCAGGGTCAAACCTCCAAAGAGCCTGCAGGAAGGAAAAAGAAGAGAGTCTGTTCTCTTGGAGGAACACGCTGACTTTGCTTTGCTGCAGAAGGGCAATCACAAGCACAGAGCAACTTCCGTGGCTAAAAAGAAGCACTCTCCTTCATCCCAAATCAAGGAAACCTGCGTGCAATGGTGATGGCTGGGGCTGAGCCCAGCTGCCCAGATCTCCCCCCTGCCCAGCCCAGGGGACCAAGCTGGTCATGTGGAGCCCCTTCACTGAACCAGCTAACCCCAAAGACCTGCTAGAAGGGAAGGTGCATGCTCAGATTTGAGGGGCAAACAGAAAAAAAACACCCAAACTATTAAAGCTCCCACCTTCCCGTCCGCTGCAGTTCAGGGCCACAGTGTTTCTCCAGCATGCTGTGAGAAGCACCGTCATCAAGAGCTCCTGGCATCTTCCTTTTTTCCTGTTAAAACGGAAGTAAGATAAAGCTATGGACTTGCAACCACTGGCTCGTTTTGCTTCTGGTCTGGCTCTGTGACTGTGTCAGAGCGGGACCTTGTGAATTTGGGCCCCTGAACAGCGTCCCCAGCTGTCCTGCCCGTCCCCCTCGCGCCTCCCGCCGACGCAGCACCCACCTGCGAAGGGACGTTTTTCGGGGGCTCGATTCGGATCGATGGATCCCACTCTCCTGGCGGCAAGACCGTGACCTGATCCAGAAACTCGTCGATGCCAGCCACCAGGTCAGCCCCGTTCTTGGCTTTATAGGCAACGTCACGGAAAACCTGCCAATAGAAGACAACCTGGTGAGAGGACAACCCAGCTCGGATGTCCTAACCAGTGCAATAAGCTCTTGCCTAAACGCAAGGCTTTTTCCCCAAAATTTCCTGCTGGAAAGGGCAGGAAATATTCCCCCAAAAGGAAAAAATCTGTGCATCACGGCATTTGTTATCGTCTCCCCCACAAGGCCCCCGTCCCCCATGGCACACCATACCCTTCTGCTTAAAGAGCAAGAGAAGTTTTACTGGCCCTGGCAATGCCACCACTGGGGACAGCGTGCTGGGGACCCCGGCGAGAAGGATGAGGTGCAGGATGCACCCCGGGTGGGATTTCAGCCTCCAGGATGTGGCGTGATGCAAATCTGCATGTTTGCTTTGGGGTGAGAAAGAGGGCTGGGCTGTTTGGAGAGCTGCGGGCAGCTGGGACAGCAAATCCTCTTCCTCACTACTTCAGAGACAGGGAGAGCTGAAGAAAGGCAAAAATGACCCGGAGCTATCTCATCTTGTCGCACCTCATCCGTCATGATAGTGGCCATGGACCTGCCGATCTCATGGTACTGATGGGCTTTTCCTTCTGGCCCAAGCAAAACAAACAGGAACCTGGGCAGGAAAAACAAAATGAGAGAGAGAAGAAGGTGTCCTTGCTCCGAGAGCACCCAAGGAAAGCCCTGGCAGCTCCCAGCCCAGAGCGTGGCTCAAGACGGGACACGTAGGCTCAGCGACGCCGCGATGAATTTGAAATTCTTCCAAGCCGACGGCAAATTTAATTTGGGGGCCAACTTTCATTACAATTGGCCGATGGGTTTAAAAGCTACAGCAGGGAATGGAGAAACGAAGGCGAGGAGATGTGGGTGGGGGAAACGTGCTTGCTCCCCCTCCCACTCGCCTTGTTCCCTTGGGACACCAAACTGATGCCTGCAACTTGATCTTTGGTTGGGTGTCTTTTTTACGGAAAAAAATTTGCGCTTCTCATTCGCACCTTGTTGGGATGGGAACTTCTGTCATGCCTGAGAGGAGGACAGCCGGGCTCAGGCGGACAAATGCCACGATGGGCTGGTGAAGGAAATCCAGCTCTCCTACCAGCACGTTGGATGCTTCAGCCCCGGTGGGAATTTTCTTCATGAAGTGCAGCTCCGCCTGGGCACGACAAGCGATTTTCAGGCAATTACCCCAACAGCAAAGCCCACAGCGCTCTGCAGCACACTCTGCAGCCAAGTTTGCAAGAGCAAAGCCGGCCCTAAAGGCGTAAGAAAGCTGCGAGTGTCTCACCTTGCTTAAATCCATTGCTCTGCTCTCAGGGTTCACCCCATCTTTAGCTTCCGCAGCGGTGGGAGAAGGACAAGGGGTGATTGTTTGGGCTGGTAGGAAGAAGAAAGACACTCAGAAAGATGGGCAAGGAGCAACTGGGACGCTTCTCCTTTGCCCGGACAAGTCTAATGGGGCCACAGCCCTGCAGAAACCCTCACCTGGCTTGTAGAGGAGGTGCAGGTCTGACTGCCTCTTGCTCACGTCAGCAAACGAGCAGACAGCGGGGAGAAGGTTGGTTGTCTTCTTGTTCTGATGGTGGTGCTTCCTCAAAAGGACTTCTCGAACCTGCGCCCGCATGTGCTCGTCAAACTCCGTGGACTGTTCTTGCTGGGCCAGGATCATATCTGAGGATGGCAAAGGGAAACGAAGCCGTCAGAGCAGAAACCCCAACAAGTCCCGACCCCCAAAGCCCCCAGGGAAGGCTGTGCCACACAGGCTGCACCCTAATGCCGGCTCAGCCTTGCACAGCAAGGCCTTTTAACAATGTTCAGCCTTTGCAGCGAAAACGAGAATTTTCTTTTGCTAAGAAACATCATCCAAGTGCTTATTCATCATTCCGCTAAGATAAATATTGCCCATTCTAAATAACGCAATTTTCTTGCCCGACCTGGCCTTTCTGACTCTACACGTTTACCCAAATTATAAGCAATCTAGAGCACAGACGTTCCCAGAGTTTCCCGTGCTGATCGAGTGCAATTTGCCGAGCCCAGGGAGAAACGTGCTAAGAACGGCTCCGACTTCTCCAGCCCTTGAAAGGGCTGAATGGAGACCTGCCGCCAGCCAAAGATAACTTCTCCAAAGCGGCTTTTGCAATTAACTTCAAGTATCTTCCCCACAGGAATACACTGCTTGGTCATCGCCAGATAACCTCTGCCTTAAAACTCTTCAATGCTGGATGTTAAGGCAAAAGTAAGAAAAAGAATGCGAGGAAACAGCTTGTAAGAAATCGTTCCCTTAAGGAGGTTCAGCTCTTACGCGGACTCCGTATTTCTAAGAGCAGCCTGCTAAGCCCTGACACACGCTCCTTTTTGGCTGCAGAACATTCTCTAGTGGCTTCTCCAGCCCCACAAACTGCTTTCAAAAGGACCCCGTATGGGAAGAAAAAAACGGTGCGACTGTTGCACGCCCAGTCTACATCCAAAAACAGCTCATGAGAAAAACACAGTGGGACTTCTGGAAAAGGACGTGCCATTAGGGCAGGGTCTGATGTGGGAGTGAAGAGCTGAGCTCGGCCGTTCCCGGAGGGATGCAGCGCCCACGGTACCTGCAATCTCTTCGATGCTGTTGGCACAAATGTCCAGCAGCACCGACCCGTTGCTGATGCAGCTCCTCAGCTCGGAGAGGCTGTGCAAGGACAGCGTGCCAACGTAGGGCTTGCTCCAGCGCTCGCCGCCATCTTCCACGTCCTCCTCAAACTTCAGCCACCTGTGGACATCGGGTGCGATCAGCCCCATTGCAAGAAAACAGCCCCAGCTCTGCAACCCCTTTGACAGAGCCACGGGGTGGCAAGAGGAGAAGGCTCCTCGTGCCGCCACCTGCAGCTGCAAAAGCTTCGCGTCCTGGAGGGGAGAAAGCAGAGCCCACGGGCGCTGCCGGTGCGGGGACTCCTCTCCCACCGCAGCCAAGCAGCAGGGATTTACCTTGCCGTTTCCTTCCACTCGGCATCTCGGCCCTCTTTTACACAGATCTCATCCAGCTCGGAGAACAAGTGGTGAGGGACATGCTGCTCGTCCTCCTTGGTCCTGAGAATGAACTGCACCCGCTGGGACGGGGAGCCTGGGGGCAGAAGGCAAAGACCCATCCCGTTACCGCGCCTCAACACAGCTCATCACGCTCACGTGCAAAGTGGCCATCAGCACCAGTGCAGCCATAAACACTGGGCTGGCCCCTCTCCTCTGCGTCTGTCTGGGCTTGCACAGAGCCATGGAGAAGGAGAAGCATCTAGTCCACCTCTGCATAAGGATGGGCTGCTTTCCTTCCCCACATTGCCATTTTTAAAGCCAGGATCCCTCTAAGGAAGACGAGCCTACACCCATTAGGCATTTAACTGCATTAAAAAAAAAACCCCAACCAACCAACAAAAAAAAGAAAACTTGGGAAAAAGAGGGTGTTGCTCAATAAGGCCACTTTCCCTCGGAAGAACAGCAACTCACTCAAACTAGCCACGGGGACCTGCTCGCAGAAGGCCCCAGCGCCCACGTTGCCCCCAGGAGTTTAGCGAATGCCGCGGTGGGACTTACAGTGGTAGCCCTGCTCCGTCGGGGCAGAGTCCTTCTCCCGTTCCCCTTCCCGATGCTTCTGGCTGTGGCGTCGGTGATGCCGGTGGCTCTGCCTAACCAGTGGCATCCACGCGCCCACGTACAGGGTCCGGTGGCCTGCGAAAAGCGAAAAAGCGGCGTGTTTTGCAGCACTCTCGGCATTGCAGCAATGGTTGAGGTGGCCGGTGCCTTGCTAAGCCACGGTTAAATCCCAGGAGCAACACCACCTTCCCTTAATCTTATTTTCACCGGACCTCCTTTTTTGCAAGCCTATTTTACTCGAGCTTTGCAACAACACAGCAACAACAAGCGTTGGCTCCGCCTCATCTAAAAGTGCCCTGAAAGTATCGGACCTCTTCTCAAATTCCAGCTTCGGCTGGACAACACTCAGACTTGCTCATTAAGCAGCAACACAAGCTAATTATTGTCAAAATCTCTGTATGGCACGAGGCGACAAGAGACGGTCAAATCAGTCCCATCGTAATGAACTCCAGAACAAAAAAAGAAAATCACAGCCCCGCGTCTGCAGCCCTGAAATGATTCTCCTGACCTCTCCAAGCCAGGAGCAGCCTCTGCGAGAAAAAAAGCCGTCAATTATCGAGCCCCGTGGCTACAACTCACACCGTGGCCTCCCGGGGGCCTTTTTCCCTCCGTTTAAAAAGCCGTAATAGTAAAAAACCTGACAATAACTGTGCTGCTTTATTGAGAAGCGCGGCACGTTTTGCTGCACGTGATGCGACACCCAACAAGGCACACTGGAGAGACTTTGTGCAATGGGAAAACGCGCTGGGCTGGTGGCTCCTCTACCAGGATCTCAGCAGAGACTCACCTTCCAACTCCTCCTTCTCATAGCAAATACTGACAGCGTTGCTCCTTCTTCCCCGGTCGATCACTGCCTCCTCGTCATGTCTCTGTTTAGCAACGACAAGAAGGGAAAAGTTGGGGCTGGGGGTGGAGAGCTCCCTTACGTCCTCCCAGCCATCATCCAGCCCTGCGTCCACGCGAGTCCACGAGCCATCACGCCTCTGCGTGCCTCCTCCTCCTTCAGGCACAGCCCTAAAACCACGGACTTGTAGGAGGTTTTTCTTCCCATACGCAAATAAAACAGCCCATAACATCACCTGTACTGCATACCATGAGAGTCTGGACGTATTTCATACAGCAGGAGAGGGATGACTGTTTCAGACCAAAAAAACCCACCTCCTGCTTTGTTCTTCAGGTTCCTGTCTAAAAAAGCGATTTCCAAACTGGAAAAAATAACCCCAACCCACAAAACTGCACTTTTGAGCCCCGGCCGTGCTACCTGTAACTCTTCCAGAAGTGTCATTTTGTGACCCCCAGTTGGGTTCATCCTCACGTCAGTCACTGGGTTTTGGGGACAACTGAACCTCCAGGTCAGTCAGGGGGCCCGATTCCCCAGGGACTGATGGAGTAGCCCTCACGGGAGGAGCTAAGTGGCACCCAGTGTGCACCAACTCCAGAGACACAATAGGGACCATTATGAAATCACAAGCTATGATGCGGATCCAGGCAGCTACTTAAAGCCACGCACCCCTAGACCCTTCCCGCTTGGAAAACTTAGTGCCTGGGGAGAAGCCAGCTCTGCTTTCAGCAAAAACTCTCCAGAACAGAGAAACTTCCTGCATGAGAGGTGTCAGGCTCAAAAGTGCGCAGAAGGAAAACCCTCCACAGGCTCGTTCGCCCTCCTGAGAAGCAAAGCCCATTAGCAGCAGCATGGTTTCTCTCTTTTTCTTTCTAACAGTAGAGCTGAAGCTCTAGCATCCTGAGGATAACGGGAGGTACAAATACGGTAGGGAAAAAGAACATCTTACTGGATCGATGGGTAGATTCAGAAAAAAACCCTGCTACACAGTAGTTTATCCCGACTGCTAGCTAGAACCGAGAAGACTGTTTTTTCCACCTGCGTCGACAGTTCCGGTGAAACATACTACTCGTCTAGGACGGCTGCATCTGAGGAACGAGAATTAGTTATCTGCAATACAAGGAATAACAATGAGTCATTTTGTGTCATGATATTCATCAGACTGCACAGAGAAACAAGAGACAAATGCATTTGAATAACCATGTCTTGTGTTACGTTTTAACCACTTAACATTCCATGAGAAATACCCCAAGAGCTCAAGAAGAAAGAGCAGAAAGACAGGAGACAGGTGAAAGCCGAGAGCGCCAGCTAGACGGAATGAAAGACCCTCTTCCTTCTCTGAAGCTTCAGCAAGGCTTCCTTCACCTGCTGGTTCCTCCGACTGTAAATGACGGGGTTCAAACTGGGGCTGACGAGACTGCAGAAAAGGGAAAGAACTTTCTCCCTCCCAGAGGAGTTACCGCTCCCGGGCCCCGCGTACATGAAGATGGCGTTTCCATAAAAGACACCCGCCGCGGTCGGGTGGGAGCCACACGTGGACAAGGTTTCGTGCCATCCTGGCGCAGAGCGGATGCGCAGATCGGTGGCCGGGGTGTCCAGGGAGGAAATCAGGATTAAGGCTAAAGGCAAGAGGAAGAAGCACACACAGACAGCAAAGATCAGGACTTTATTGGCAGGAGCGGCAGTGCAGGCCAGCTTTAAGACAGCAACAATTTCACAGGAGAAGTGGACAACCTCGCAGGGGCCACAGAAAGGCAGGTGTAAAGCCAGAGAGGCTTGCAGCGTGCCCAATACGAACGCCAAAGCCCACAAAACCGTGGCAAGGGTGAGGCGCAGCCTCCAGATCACGATGAGGGCATAGCGCAGGGGACGGCAGATTGCCACGTAGCGAACATGAGACATCACGGCCAGCAGCACGCACGCTGTAAGTGCAAAGATTAAATAAAGATGGATCTGTGCCCCACACCCAGCACAGGAGAGGGCTCTGCCTTGTCCAAGGAGGCTCCTTAGCATACGGGGGACATTGCTGGAGGCGTAGCAGATGTCCGCGATGGAGAGGTGGCAGAGGAAGAAGTACACGGGGCTGTGGAGGCAGCAGTCCAGGCAGATAAGCAGAAAGACAAGTGCGTTTCCCATCAGAGTGGCAGAGCAGAGGGCAGAGAAAAGGCCAAAGAGGCAGCGCTGCAGGGCTGGGGTGCTGCAGAACCCCAGGAGGACGAATTCTGTGACAGTCGCTTCATTCTGCACGCTGTGCTGGAGGTGAGGCAGCACAAACTGCGACCACGGAGGTCTGGAAGCAAAGGAGCAAGGAAAAGGAAAGAAAAAGGAGAGTTTTCCTAAGAATGTTGTGTCCTTTACTCTTTACGCTGCAGCTCCCTTCTCCCCGTTCTTCCCTCTGACTCCAGTGAAAGGTGCGTACTACCCTCCCCACGCTGAGCGACGTACATCTGAATTGCAAGCTCCAATCTCTCTGCAAACTTTGAGCAGCTTGACCAATCTCGCACAACTTTGCTGCCTAGCTTGCCCTTGAAGTCTTTCTTTTCCTGGGTTGGTTTGGGGTTTTTTTTGCAGGGGGTGGGGAGGGGCAGGGGGTGGTTTTGCTGTTGGAGAAGATAAGATGATGAAGATTGCAGGTGTCGATTAAGGTGAAGTCAGAACAACTTCAAAGCAGCTATTTTAAATTAAGTCCATATTAAAAGGAATGCACAGTTCACAGAAGAATTCCAGTTTTACCATTAAACCAACCAGCATTTCCAATCCACTGCCGTGTCCTCTTTACCTTCGTGCAATGCATTCCTATTGAATCCTGCAGTTGCTTGATCCGACTCCCCTATCCCAGCAGGGAGGCTACTGCAGGCCCGGGAAGGTCAGGCAGAACGTCACCTTGGTTCCTGCTGTGCAGCTGCTCGCCGTTACCAGTTTCGCAGGGTGCTGGTCAAGGTCCCTGGGCATCCCCTGGCACTTGTCTCCACGCGGCTCTCTGGTCTCCAAGATCTTCCGCCACTTCCAGGATACTTCCTCCAGCCAGGATCTTCACCTTTTCCTTCCTGGGTCCCTTTCTTCTCTTCAAGATCCCTTCTTCTTTCTGGGAACCCTTCTTTTTGCCACCACCTCTTCTTTCTGGAACCCCACGCCCCCCGTTTTCCCAATCTAAGTTGTCTATGTGAGCAGTACGATGCCTGATCAGCCTCCGAATTAAGGCTTCTGGCTCCTAGCTCTTTAGTAACTGTAGGATTCGGGACACGCTGGCTGCGTGTAGCAAGAAGCAGGCTTCTGCTTGACAGCTCAGAATTCAGTTTCAGACATTCACACGCACAGACCTTGCCACACACGTGCACCCCGTCACGTCTTGCCTGGTAACCTTCACAGTTTGAGCCAGTTTTTTGTCTACGGCCGGGCTTCAGACCCAGGGCATGGCCACAGAAGCGCATTCCCCCCGTCAGTCTGTGAGCTGAGCAAGGGAGAGTCAATACTTGTCTGGTGAGCCTCATACCCAGGCAATGTGGGCGACCCCTCTCCTGCGACAGCCCTGGCAAAAGCCACAGCAGGGTGCTCCCTTGCCTCTGCCTAGGTCACCGGGGTTCCCCTGCCTGCCATTGCTCCTTTGTCCTCCTCTGTGTTTGTGGAGATGAACCTTTAACCACACAACCTAACACCTACAACGCCGGGAAAAAGAGAGGCTGCAGAGGGTCCAGCGGGGAAGGTCGCCGATGTAAAATGCTCTTTGTGAGAGGCAGCACACCCAGCTCACCTCCTTGCTCCTGAGCTGCTCTATCGGAAGCACTGCGTGCAGGACGCTCTGCTCAACAGGCTGTGTCTGTCTCTGACTGCCTTGTCCTTGCTGCAGCACCGTGTGCTGGGGGAACGCCACGGAGAGCAAGGAGGACGCTCTTTCCCCAGGAGCAACGGAGGGTGCTCAGCTGAGTGCTGCTGCAGGGGCCAAAGTGGGGCAGGCAGGCAGGCAGGGGAAGGCAGGAACGAGGGAGCTGGGAGGAACCGGCCAGTCTGGGAGATGCCCGAGAGGCTCGAGAACCCTGTAAGCACAGGACGAGCTCACAGGAGGTTCAACGTGAGGCCCTGTGCTTAACCATGCCCTCCAGATCTGGACCTTCTCTGCTTCCCGAGTTACCGTGCAGTTTAACAGCCTGGTGCAGAGATCCTGACTGGGAGATCACTGTACCTCCAGGAGTTAGGGATCCACCTAACAGTTAACCTGAGCGGGTGCAGGTCTGTGCTGCGCTGTACCTACAGCGTGGCCTTCAGGCTGTGTCCCTACACATGCCCCTTGGCCGCAGGATAAACGGAGCTGGTTGACTGTGACAGAGGAGCCTCCAGGCAGCTCCTGCTTGGTACCAGCGATTACGCCACCTGCGCGGCCCTGCCGTTATCTAAAGTGCAGCAAGAAGTCCGCGCGTGAACATCCTTTACGCATGGAGTTGTTTTCTTCTAAGAAAAGTTGTACGACACCGTGAATGACCAAAAAGGAGGAACTTCTCCACAGGCAGGATCTGTACAGTGTGCCAAGGGAAAATCCGTCTGGGGTCTGCCCAATGCTGCATGAACGCAGGGTCCCCAGCATCTGAAGGGACCTAAGATTTACTTGCTACCTAGATGCCTCTTCTTGCTGCCTGTATGCCTTCTTCCTGGCTACGTCGCCTCCCAAGAGCTTGCCCACCCCCAGCCTACTGGGGAGGGGGGGAATGGTAGAGAGACAGCCCTGATGCTGTGCCAGCACTGCTCAGCCATGGCCAAAACACTGCTGTGTTATCAACAGCTTTCTAGCTACCAGTACAGAGCACAGCACCACGAGGGCTGCTGTGGGGTAAAGGAACTCCAACTCAGCCAGACCCAATAGAGAAGGAAAGTGGAGGAACAACAGAGGGGGCAGCCCAGGGACACAGAGCCCCAGGTCTCATCCGGCCGCTCCTGTGACCATACGGTGTATTCAAAATCAAATACCTGAAGTGCTTCCTTAGACGCAGTTTACAGCCAGGGGACAAGAAGGTGGCAGTTCTGCATTTTGCAGCTCCCAGGCTGATGGCAGAGCCAAAGCAAAAAAAAAAACCAAACAACAAAAACCAAACCAACCAAGAGAGGTAAGACTGGAGGCAAGGGGGCAAATGCTTTTCTTTCACCTTAGGCCAACTGCTCGGACGCTCTCTATGCTGCCCTGCCACAGAGGGCATCCCTCTCGTACCAGTAAGAGACATAAGAGCGAATTAAAGCCAGGACCCCAAACCAGACCAAAAACCCGGTCATGATGAAGAAGAAAGTGGAGAATGCATCAAACATAACAGAAAATGATTTTGGACATTCCCAGTTTACATTTGGAAAAAAGAGAGAAAAAAAAAGAGGAGGAATTAGGTATTAAAAGAAGAGCACTGAATGATAAAGCAGTAGCAGTCCCTCTACCACTACAAACCCACACCCCCACACGCACGTACGCACACAGACTTAACACCACCAAACTCCCATTGACTGTGATGTTCACCTCAGCTTGCTGGTCTAGAGATACTGAATGCCTGAAGCACACCAAGGAGAACTGAAAACATCTGCATGGCTTTAATGGGAATCCTCCAACTGAAACAAAGCGCTTTCTCCCTCTGTCTGCGTTGGCACATCCCCGAGTCACGCTCTCACTCCTCTCCTTCAAAGTCAAGATTCCTAAACGTGAAAAGCGGGAGTGGGGAATGGCGAAGGGAAGAGAAAAAGAGGGAGAGCATCATCAGTGGAAGACCTGCCAGCTGCTGCTGATTCAGCCCTGTTCGGGGGACCACCCCAGCAGAGAGGAGCTGGTTTGCGTGCCACGGTCCTCACTGCCTGTTCCCAGGGACAGGCCGTTTGCTCAGCCTTGCCGGCCAAAGCGTGGGAGAAGCGTAGGCGTGTGCCGTCGCTTGCAGAGGAGCACGGACACGTTCACGTGCAATCCTTTACCTTCTTCCTCCCTGGATTCAAAGGGTTTCTGTCTTCAAAGTGAGAGCCTTCCGTACGGTCGTTTGTGACATTTCATCCAGGATAATAATCTCAGAAGGATCAGTCCTGCAATAAATATTTCACATAGCAATCCGTGATTATGGGAACTGATGCCACCAAGGGCATTAGCATCAGCAAGAGGAACAGCGGAGCCCCGAGAATCAAAGCTCCGCATAAGTGTGGGAGGTTTTGCTGGATGAGGAGTTTTGGGAGGCAAGCCGGGGAGCTGCAGAGCAACAGCTCTGTGCAAAGGCTCTTGCTGGGGTCTAGCCCCGGTCCGGGTTCCTAAGCCACTGCTGGTACAGATCACGCCTGCAACTCCGCATGTGTAAGTATGAGGATCTCCAGCTACCGTAAAGGCACTGATGATGCAAGGTTTGGGGGTCAAACGCGAGTGCTGCAGCCGCTCTGCTTGGGGTGGCTTGCCCTGCGATCACCTCCTGCAGCCCTGCCCCCGAATTTGATTTTCCCACCAAGCTGCCTGCTGGTTTCTGTGGAATGCCCCACCAAGAGGCAAGTGGAGAAAACTCTGCCAAACACCTTCAAGCTAATCTTGCCGGGGGTCCTGGCGCTTGCTGGGGCTTTACCTGTCACTGCCTTGCTTTGGGATATCCACGTCGCTCGTCTTCCCCACGTTCAGCTGAACTGAACTTGCAGCAGCAGCAGCTTCCACCGCCCTCCTGGACTCCTGATGTAAAAAAGGGACAAATCACGTTCTCTGTCTTTGGTCAAAGTGGAGATAAGCTGAATGCCCAGCACAAACTTAGCAGTCTGCCCTCCCCTTCTGCCCCTTGGCAGCTATAGGTATTAGTGCAGCAGGGGAGAAACCGTTCACTCCAAAGATTTCGGGGCAGGGGGATTGTGTGTTCAAAACACGATTATGAGCAAATCTTGCCAGCAGCAGCAGCAGCATCTAATAATAATCATCATAATGATAATGACCTTTGTGAAAAACGACTCGTTTTAAAAATTACACCTGTATTCAAGTGTTCAGCTCACTGCTACTTGAGGAAACAAAGGTTACAACGTGGGACCCAGCCTATTGGGATCTATTTCGATTGAGTGCTGATCTTCCCCCAACGTTTCCAGACAAGCTGAAAGAGAAACAGGCAATCTCACAGCCCGACGGAGATGTCCAGCCCCGAGGACCCAGCAAGCCTTACCTCTTCTTCTTCTCCAGCTTCATTTCTGGCATCGTCCAACTTCTTCTTCCTTTCTGGCATAAGGTCATCCAGAAAGCTGAGCTCTCGCTTTGAGAAGCAGAAATCCATCGCTTTCCGGACAAAGACGAGAGCCAAAACCTTCGCGAGTAAGAGGGAAGATGCGGTGAGCTCAGAGACGATGCCACCTCTCACTCCAACGCTGCAAACACCCCGCTGCCGAGCGGCGGCAGCTCTTACCATCATGGGAAAGATGATGGCGGCACGGGACACCTTGATGGTCCAGAGCAGGACGAGGCAGGTCAGCTGGATCACCGTGAACAAATGCACCTTTCGCAAGGGCACGTGCCGCAGGTAGATGAAATCCGGCTGGTGTTTCGCCGGCATCCAAAACAGCTTCAAGCGATCAAAGAACTGCAAAACAAAAGGGAGAGGTTGCCACCTTGGGACTGCGGCAAGGTTCTGGCCCTCTCGAGACGGGGAGGCAGTTTGCAGCATCTCGCTTGCCGTCAGAAATCCTGGATCCCACCGCGTTCCTCCTGGGAGCAGCACCCATTTTCCCTTTGCTCCATCTATCAACCGGCTTGCCCCCGAGAGCTGCCCACCAAACGGCAACTATTCCATGCCATTCCATTAGTAGCATTTCTCGGCCCACTGAATCCCCCAAGCGAGGATTTCCACCAGTGGTAGAAACTGCCTTCCCTTTGCACTGAATTCCCCCGCTTTCACGTAACCAAACACTGACCTGCCCTAAACCCTGAAACAGAGAGCGCTGAACTTGCCTGGTCCTCCCAGCCCTATATACCTCCTGTGCCTCCACCAATCTTTTGCTTACACAAAAGACTTTCATTGCTTGCTCTGCGAGAAGTTTTTCCCATGCCACTGCTTTTTTTCCCTGCTGCTACGGAGACAAAATACCAGGGAGCCGACACGCTGCACGCTGTAAAAGAGTCCGTACCTGAATTCCTCTGAGCGACGACACACCCATGTAGAGAAAGACGCCATAAAGCACAGGCATTGGTATAAACTGGGGGGGGAGAAAGAAAAAAAAAAAGAATGCAATCGTTTCTTTTTCTATATTGCATTTTCAGTATTACCACCCTCTTCCACAGGCACTGCCTAAAATTGCTTGAAGCTTTCCAGCTTCCATTCAGGCTTAGAGATGGGTCAGATTTTAACCATTAAAGATTTTGTGCGCACGAGTGAGCTAAGGCTCTGCTTTAGGCTGAACTTTGGAGTTACCTCTCCTCAGAATAATCCTATTTTCCAGAAAGCTTGGAGGAAAATAGGCAATTTCACCCGTGCTGCCCTATGCCGCAGTCCGTGGCAGCAGAAAAACACTTCTGCCTATTCTTGGGGCAACAGGCAAAGGCCACATGCCTCCTTTTAGCCTAGAGACGAGATTACTTTGTGGGAGGAACGTGCAAGGAAGCCCACGGGGATGACCTCAGTGTGTTTAGCTCCTGGGAATGGCTGCTCCGGGGCATTTGGGCAGCAAATTGCAGCCAGTAAAGGGCTGCCTGTTTGAAAGAGAGCAGATGTGCTGGTCTGAATATGCTCAACTGTAACCCATAAACATGGGCGGGCCTGAAAGACACCCGAAAATTCAAGCAGTTGCGTTGCTCGCTCGCCTCGAGCACACCAAACGGGGGCCTGAAGGGCTGCAAAGCCTAACCGAGGCTGGTTCCCACCGTGGGTCGAGCCCCAAGGGTTGGGATCACCTCCTCCTCCTCCGCTCCACAACTAACTCCTCAGGCCTGCAGAGAGGGGACTGGTTTTCTGTAACCTCCAACAAGCTCGCGGTTGTTGGGTGGTTTGCATTTTCCTCTCACCTTTAACACGGAAGTGAAGAAGACGGAGCAGCCCATGAGCACAAAGATCAGCAAGCCAGTGACTCTCTGCTCTCGTATCCCCAGAAACTTGGGTTGTTCTCCTGGAGCTGAGCAGTCAGACTCTACTTTGAGGCTATTCACGTGGGTGATGGACAGGACGGTCGCAGCCACAAACCAGGGCAGCCCCATCACAGAGCACACCCCGAGCATCACGGCCACCACAAAAAGGTCCAGGTGGTACCCGCATCCTTTCTGCAGGCAGGAAAACAAGAAACAGAGCATCCCATAGCACAAGAGCAAGGAGAACGTCGCAAGGCAGACTCAAACCCGGCTCGAGCACAAGTCAACTTCTTCAGAATTTAAAACAAGAAATGGAAACAAGTAAGGGTGTATGCAAGCTTTGCACACGCACCTGGCATGAAAATCGGGCAGGAGTTCAGATGCAAGGGATATGGGGAGCTTGTGCGATACATACTTCTCCAAAAAAAAAAAAAAAGCCACCCCACAACCCAAAACCACCAAACCATTTTTTTCACTCACAAAGAAAATTCTACCACTTGCAAGGAAGGCGTGACTCTGAGTTATCCCTGGCAGCGCATCAAAACAATTCATTCCCCGCACCTGCTGCTGCTGCCATTTTAAAACAAAAAGGCGCTTCTATATTGCTCCAAGATTAATTTGCTCCTCCAAAAGGTTGCTCATCTGAACTGCCCTGTCACTTGCTCCCTGCATCATCGTTAATCCAGGAGAGCATCCTGCCACGCAGCCTGGCCTTGTCCCAAACCAATGCCTTCAGAAAGCATCGGGAATAAGAGCTTCTCCCCAGACCTGCAGCCCAGAAGGGGCTGGGGCTGGGGTCATCTCTCGCAGGCCCTTACCTTCAGCTTGTGCTCCTTCCTGTTCACAATAACGGCACTGATCTGCTGGTCCATGAATATCAAGATGGTGCAGAGCAGAGCTGGGACGAGCGCAGCCAACACCGTCCACCAAGGGTTGGGTCCTATGGGGTTGATGAACCACCCGCGGTCGTCTCTGGTAGGCTGCAACAAAGCCCACACGTCAGCATCGTCTCCCAGCCCAGGCACTCCACTGGCTTTCATTTTCCCCTCCCTCCCTGTGTCAGAGCACCTCCCAGCCCTGGCTTCACGTCCCCCTCTCCCGTGGGCTTCAGCAGTGCCGGTGTCCTCTTTGCAAGCACCTCTAGATACTTCTCCTGTAGGTATCTAGTTTTGGGGCCATCTTCTCGGTTCCAGGAGGAAGCAAGGCACTTGGAGGTGGAAGAGGAGATGCTCACACCCCCAGCATCTCCTCCAGACTCAGCCCTGCCCTGCCCCGGCATCACCTTGTGGCACCCCCACGTGCCAAAACACCCCAGTACCTTGAACGCATGGGGGACCTGGAGCTTCGGCGATGGGATCCCAGCCACAAAGTCAAGGAGCACCATGATGACGATGGTGAGGAAGACAGCAAAGTCGCTCACTGTGGACCGTACCTGGGGCAAGAAACCAGAGGTGAAAGGGGCATGGCAAACAGGGCCGTAACGTGAGATGCCAGAGTTGCAGACATCCACAACGTTAGGCTGGTTAACCAAATCCCACCACCCCTCTGAGCACATGCAGCCTGATCCCTTGCTTAGATACTGTTGCTGTGTTTGTCCCTGTGACATCTGGTGTCAGACAATAAAAAAAGCTTAATTAGGTGGACAAGGGTTGGTTTAAGTCAAAACCTAAAAATAATAATAATAATATTAAAAATAAGAAAACAGATGTCTGCCACTACAGCTACACTCACAGCTACAATGGCAACAAGGCACTGAGGCATCCTTTAGTCCTCAAAAGGAAGCTCCTCATTCGAATCTACTTTCCGCTCGAGCACATAATGCGCAGAAGGTAAGGAAAAAAAAACCAAAACCCCAACCCCCAAAACTTTGGGAAACCTGACTTCCTACTACCTGAGGAGGAAAAATAAAAAAAAAAAAAAAAAAAAAAAAAAATCTTCAATCTGGGGCAGGTCACGAGGCAGGTGGGAAATGCTACGATGATTTTGCACTCATGGAAATGAGTGCGGGACGTCCAAGCTCTTGGAGAGCTTGGCCTGCAAGGCCAACGTTTCCCAGCTTGACCAAGGCGGGGCAAATACTGCTTAGTGCTCCAGGAAAGCCATTTTGGGAAACGAGTGTGGAGATGGATGCTGGCCACCATCTTCTACTTACTCTGGTTGGAAAGTAGCGGCTGGTTTTAAACTTCTTCAAGAAGCCTGACAGGGCAAAGGTGGCGAAGAAGAGGATGCAGCACCAGAGGAACACGTCAGGCGTGTAGGGGCCGTCGCGTCCACAGGCAGGTCCTTGAAACTCCCCACGCAAATACCGACATTCCTGGAGAGACAGAGCGTCAGGACACAAAGGCAGTGCACGTGCGGCAGGGAAACCTCGCATAGCTAGGGGGTTTTGAGGACCTCGGTCCAAGATCCACGACCCTGTAACTGCTCCTGCCAATGGAGATTTATATTTAATGAGCAGCAGCAGCTGAACAAGTGACACATCGAACTACAGAGCGGAGAAATGAGACGTGAGGGGACGCCATACCACACACCCTCGGCACATCCTCTGCCTGCCATTCGAGCAATCGTGGCTAAAGAAGACACCAGAGGGGAAGGAAACACTGGAAACTCTTGGGGATAGAGAGAGAGGCAAGAGGGAAGGAGGGCTAAAGACAACCATGGCAGGAAAGGAGGAGAAGAGACAAATCGTCCCTTCCCAGGGGAGGGCTCGCAGAACCTGGCCAAGAGGGGATGAAGGCCACCGTAAGAGCCTGCCGCCCTAGGCCCGGGCTCTGCTTCCAGCAACAACAGCCTGAGAGGCTGCTCAGACATTTATGCATGGACCTACAGACAGCACTGAATGAGAAAGCAAGGCCTGGAGTTACTAGGAACCCATTAAGGAGGCCAATTACTACCTTTCAAGCATGAACTTAAGTCCTACAACTTCTACAGTAATCAAACCACCCACTACTTAACCTTCCTCCCAGTCAGAA
This sequence comes from Haliaeetus albicilla, assembly GCF_947461875.1. Classification (NCBI taxonomy): domain Eukaryota; kingdom Metazoa; phylum Chordata; class Aves; order Accipitriformes; family Accipitridae; genus Haliaeetus; species Haliaeetus albicilla. The sequence continues at coordinate 24,704 of NW_027212486.1, forward strand.
GTACTGTCCTGCAACAGGCTTGAGGGGGACACTTGCTACCCACAATGCTGGGGACCAGGTAGACTGGGACAAGGTGGACTCTCCTCCCCAGGACCAAGCAGGTTCAAAGCACACGCTAGATCTAAGCAAGGACTTTTCCGAGCAGCACTAGCACAGTTTGAAGCCCATCATTCCCTGAAGGGCTCTGACTTTTGCACCATCCAAATGCCCCCGGACCCCATGGCCGCGGCGCGAGGAAGCAGTGGCTCGGGGCACTTACGGTCACCGTGAGGTTTTCCCAGGCTATGCCAGACACGTTGATCTTGTTGCTCGCCCAGAAACGCAGCGTTTCGTTGCTGGGATGGGTCGGTGCCTCACACTTACAGCTGGCAGGAGAGAAGCCAAGACGGGGGGGGTAAGGGAAAGGCGATGGAGGTGCAGCCCGGAGCTCCTGCCAAGGGGCAGCATCTTTCTCGGGGGAAAAAAAACCCACTAGTAGCTGGTGAGGAAGTCCAGCTTGCTGTGCATGTGCACAGGGTAGGTGTCTCGCAGGTGACTCAGCTTCTCCAGAGCCTCGTAGATGAAGATGATGCAGATGAGGGAGGCAAAGGCTTCTTCCGTGAAGCGGGTGACGTAGCACACCAAACAGCTGGCGTCGGTGGCCACCAGCACTATGCACAAGAAGGCGGTCCACAGCCCAATGCACGCCCGCAGAGACAGATAGGAGAGCGCGTACTCCCTGCAAAAGCAAAATGAAACAAAGGCTGGAAAGGCCAGCAAGAGGCCCTGAGCCATGCCTGCCTTCGGGGAAAGCGGGGAGCAATTTTGGAGCGTGTCAAGGCTGCGGATGGGAAATGCCGTTTCCATGTACTACCACAGAGAGCCTCGGGGCTGTGGTGTAGGGTGTAGACCCACAGGAGGAGAGGCCAATTACTTAGTTACCACTGCTGAACAAGGATCTTGTGTTAACACCTTGGAGGCTGCTCGAGGTCAGGTCCCTCTTGGGCCAGGTGGTGTTCTCCCACATCACCCTGACGCCCTAACACTGAAACCAGCTGGGTGCGCACCCAGTCACCTGCTGCCAGCAAGCTGGGGCTTAATAATAAACCTTATGGCAATATAAGGGTGGTTTATCTCCCATCAAAGCCATCGCAACAAAAGGACTGTCACTAAAATCTAGCAACTACCCCTAAGAAAAAGAAAAGAAAAGAAAAGCATCTTTTCTCCATCACTGCCCCCTTCTGAAGGCTCTCGCAGCACCCAGCTGCGGCAGCCAGCCTTACTTGCAGAATTTGTAGAGGATCTTCTCGAACACGAGCACGGGTCCCGTGCTGCCGAGGATGGTGAGAGGTTGGCCGGCAAAGAGGCAATACACCACGCCGGCCATGGACGCGCCCAGCAGCGACTCCATGGCACTCTGTCCGGGGAAGAGAGGCAGCCGTGAGTAAATAAATCGTTAGGGAGAAACAACAACCAAAGCCCATTCACTGCAGCAAGGACTTTGGCCTGAGTTTGATCCTCCCCCATGGCCCCCAACAGAGAGAGGGGCTCACTATGTGGCCATTGGTCGCCTCCCCCAGCAGTCCCCCGAAGGTGATGACAGGGGACATGCAGGCACAGTAGAGGAAGAGGAAGGACGCCAGGCACTGCAGGCTCAGACCATCCCGGAAGTCGCTCCAGAACCACGGGGCTTTCCGCTTCACGTCCAGGGTCAAACCTCCAAAGAGCCTGCAGGAAGGAAAAAGAAGAGAGTCTGTTCTCTTGGAGGAACACGCTGACTTTGCTTTGCTGCAGAAGGGCAATCACAAGCACAGAGCAACTTCCGTGGCTAAAAAGAAGCACTCTCCTTCATCCCAAATCAAGGAAACCTGCGTGCAATGGTGATGGCTGGGGCTGAGCCCAGCTGCCCAGACCTCCCCCCTGCCCAGCCCAGGGGACCAAGCTGGTCATGTGGAGCCCCTTCACTGAACCAGCTAACCCCAAAGACCTGCTAGAAGGGAAGGTGCATGCTCAGATTTGAGGGGCAAACAGAAAAAAAACACCCAAACTATTAAAGCTCCCACCTTCCCGTCCGCTGCAGTTCAGGGCCACAGTGTTTCTCCAGCGTGCTGTGAGAAGCACCGTCATCAAGAGCTCCTGGCATCTTCCTTTTTTCCTGTTAAAACGGAAGTAAGATAAAGCTATGGACTTGCAACCACTGGCTCGTTTTGCTTCTGGTCTGGCTCTGTGACTGTGTCAGAGCGGGACCTTGTGAATTTGGGCCCCTGAACAGCGTCCCCAGCTGTCCTGCCCGTCCCCCTCGCGCCTCCCGCCGACGCAGCACCCACCTGCGAAGGGACGTTTTTCGGGGGCTCGATTCGGATCGATGGATCCCACTCTCCTGGCGGCAAGACCGTGACCTGATCCAGAAACTCGTCGATGCCAGCCACCAGGTCAGCCCCGTTCTTGGCTTTATAGGCAACGTCACGGAAAACCTGCCAATAGAAGACGACCTGGTGAGAGGACAACCCAGCTCGGATGTCCTAACCAGTGCAATAAACTCTTGCCTAAACGCAAGGCTTTTTCCCCAAAATTTCCTGCTGGAAAGGGCAGGAAATATTCCCCCAAAAGGAAAAAATCTGTGCATCATGGCATTTGTAATCGTCTCCCCCACGAGGCCCCTGTCCCCCATGGCACACCATACCCTTCTGCTTAAAGAGCAAGAGAAGTTTTACTGGCCCTGGCAATGCCACCACTGGGGACAGCGTGCTGGGGACCCCGGCGAGAAGGATGAGGTGCAGGATGCACCCCGGGTGGGATTTCAGCCTCCAGGATGTGGCGTGATGCAAATCTGCGTGTTTGCTTTGGGGTGAGAAAGAGGGCTGGGCTGTTTGGAGAGCTGCGGGCAGCTGGGACAGCAAATCCTCTTCCTCACTACTTCAGAGACAGGGAGAGCTGAAGAAAGGCAAAAATGACCCGGAGCTATCTCATCTTGTCGCACCTCATCCGTCATGATAGTGGCCATGGACCTGCCGATCTCATGGTACTGATGGGCTTTTCCTTCTGGCCCAAGCAAAACAAACAGGAACCTGGGCAGGAAAAACAAAATGAGAGAGAGAAAAAGGTGTCCTTGCTCCGAGAGCACCCAAGGAAAGCCCTGGCAGCTCCCAGCCCAGAGCGTGGCTCAAGACGGGACACGTAGGCTCAGCGACGCCGCGATGAATTTGAAATTCTTCCAAGCCGACGGCAAATTTAATTTGGGGGCCAACTTTCATTACAATTGGCCGATGGGTTTAAAAGCTACAGCAGGGAATGGAGAAACGAAGGCGAGGAGATGTGGGTGGGGGAAACGTGCTTGCTCCCCCTCCCACTCGCCTTGTTCCCTTGGGACACCAAACTGATGCCTGCAACTTGATCTTTGGTTGGGTGTCTTTTTTACGGAAAAAAATTTGCGCTTCTCATTCGCACCTTGTTGGGATGGGAACTTCTGTCATGCCTGAGAGGAGGACAGCCGGGCTCAGGCGGACAAATGCCACGATGGGCTGGTGAAGGAAATCCAGCTCTCCTACCAGCACGTTGGATGCTTCAGCCCCGGTGGGAATTTTCTTCATGAAGTGCAGCTCCGCCTGGGCACGACAAGCGATTTTCAGGCAATTACCCCAACAGCAAAGCCCACAGCGCTCTGCAGCACACTCTGCAGCCAAGTTTGCAAGAGCAAAGCCGGCCCTAAAGGCGTAAGAAAGCTGCGAGTGTCTCACCTTGCTTAAATCCATTGCTCTGCTCTCAGGGTTCACCCCATCTTTAGCTTCCGCAGCGGTGGGAGAAGGACAAGGGGTGATTGTTTGGGCTGGTAGGAAGAAGAAAGACACTCAGAAAGATGGGCAAGGAGCAACTGGGACGCTTCTCCTTTGCCCGGACAAGTCTAATGGGGCCACAGCCCTGCAGAAACCCTCACCTGGCTTGTAGAGGAGGTGCAGGTCTGACTGCCTCTTGCTCACGTCAGCAAACGAGCAGACAGCGGGGAGAAGGTTGGTTGTCTTCTCGTTCTGATGGTGGTGCTTCCTCAAAAGGACTTCTCGAACCTGCGCCCGCATGTGCTCGTCAAACTCCGTGGACTGTTCTTGCTGGGCCAGGATCATATCTGAGGATGGCAAAGGGAAACGAAGCCGTCAGAGCAGAAACCCCAACAAGTCCCGACCCCCAAAGCCCCCAGGGAAGGCTGTGCCACACAGGCTGCACCCTAATGCCGGCTCAGCCTTGCACAGCAAGGCCTTTTAACAATGTTCAGCCTTTGCAGCGAAAACGAGAATTTTCTTTTGCTAAGAAACATCATCCAAGTGCTTATTCATCATTCCGCTAAGATAAATATTGCCCATTCTAAATAACGCAATTTTCTTGCCCGACCTGGCCTTTCTGACTCTACACGTTTACCCAAATTATAAGCAATCTAGAGCACAGACGTTCCCAGAGTTTCCCGTGCTGATCGAGTGCAATTTGCCGAGCCCAGGGAGAAACGTGCTAAGAACGGCTCCGACTTCTCCAGCCCTTGAAAGGGCTGAATGGAGACCTGCCGCCAGCCAAAGATAACTTCTCCAAAGCGGCTTTTGCAATTAACTTCAAGTATCTTCCCCACAGGAATACACTGCTTGGTCATCGCCAGATAACCTCTGCCTTAAAACTCTTCAATGCTGGATGTTAAGGCAAAAGTAAGAAAAAGAATGCGAGGAAACAGCTTGTAAGAAATCGTTCCCTTAAGGAGGTTCAGCTCTTACGCGGACTCCGTATTTCTAAGAGCAGCCTGCTAAGCCCTGACACACGCTCCTTTTTGGCTGCAGAACATTCTCTAGTGGCTTCTCCAGCCCCACAAACTGCTTTCAAAAGGACCCCGTATGGGAAGAAAAAAACGGTGCGACTGTTGCACGCCCAGTCTACATCCAAAAACAGCTCATGAGAAAAACACAGTGGGACTTCTGGAAAAGGACGTGCCATTAGGGCAGGGTCTGATGTGGGAGTGAAGAGCTGAGCTCGGCCGTTCCCGGAGGGATGCAGCGCCCACGGTACCTGCAATCTCTTCGATGCTGTTGGCACAAATGTCCAGCAGCACCGACCCGTTGCTGATGCAGCTCCTCAGCTCGGAGAGGCTGTGCAAGGACAGCGTGCCAACGTAGGGCTTGCTCCAGCGCTCGCCGCCATCTTCCACGTCCTCCTCAAACTTCAGCCACCTGTGGACATCGGGTGCGATCAGCCCCATTGCAAGAAAACAGCCCCAGCTCTGCAACCCCTTTGACAGAGCCACGGGGTGGCAAGAGGAGAAGGCTCCTCGTGCCGCCACCTGCAGCTGCAAAAGCTTCGCGTCCTGGAGGGGAGAAAGCAGAGCCCACGGGCGCTGCCGGTGCGGGGACTCCTCTCCCACCGCAGCCAAGCAGCAGGGATTTACCTTGCCGTTTCCTTCCACTCGGCATCTCGGCCCTCTTTTACACAGATCTCATCCAGCTCGGAGAACAAGTGGTGAGGGACATGCTGCTCGTCCTCCTTGGTCCTGAGAATGAACTGCACCCGCTGGGACGGGGAGCCTGGGGGCAGAAGGCAAAGACCCATCCCGTTACCGCGCCTCAACACAGCTCATCACGCTCACGTGCAAAGTGGCCATCAGCACCAGTGCAGCCATAAACACTGGGCTGGCCCCTCTCCTCTGCGTCTGTCTGGGCTTGCACAGAGCCATGGAGAAGGAGAAGCATCTAGTCCACCTCTGCATAAGGATGGGCTGCTTTCCTTCCCCACATTGCCATTTTTAAAGCCAGGATCCCTCTAAGGAAGACGAGCCTACACCCATTAGGCATTTAACTGCATTAAAAAAAAAACCCCAACCAACCAACAAAAAAAAGAAAACTTGGGAAAAAGAGGGTGTTGCTCAATAAGGCCACTTTCCCTCGGAAGAACAGCAACTCACTCAAACTAGCCACAGGGACCTGCTCGCAGAAGGCCCCAGCGCCCACGTTGCCCCCAGGAGTTTAGCGAATGCCGCGGTGGGACTTACAGTGGTAGCCCTGCTCCGTCGGGGCAGAGTCCTTCTCCCGTTCCCCTTCCCGATGCTTCTGGCTGTGGCGTCGGTGATGCCGGTGGCTCTGCCTAACCAGTGGCATCCACGCGCCCACGTACAGGGTCCGGTGGCCTGCGAAAAGCGAAAAAGCGGCGTGTTTTGCAGCACTCTCGGCATTGCAGCAATGGTTGAGGTGGCCGGTGCCTTGCTAAGCCACGGTTAAATCCCAGGAGCAACACCACCTTCCCTTAATCTTATTTTCACCGGACCTCCTTTTTTGCAAGCCTATTTTACTCGAGCTTTGCAACAACACAGCAACAACAAGCGTTGGCTCCGCCTCATCTAAAAGTGCCCTGAAAGTATCGGACCTCTTCTCAAATTCCAGCTTCGGCTGGACAACACTCAGACTTGCTCATTAAGCAGCAACACAAGCTAATTATTGTCAAAATCTCTGTACGGCACGAGGCGACAAGAGACGGTCAAATCAGTCCCATCGTAATGAACTCCAGAACAAAAAAAGAAAATCACAGCCCCGCGTCTGCAGCCCTGAAATGATTCTCCTGACCTCTCCAAGCCAGGAGCAGCCTCTGCGAGAAAAAAAGCCGTCAATTATCGAGCCCCGTGGCTACAACTCACACCGTGGCCTCCCGGGGGCCTTTTTCCCTCCGTTTAAAAAGCCGTAATAGTAAAAAACCTGACAATAACTGTGCTGCTTTATTGAGAAGCGCGGCACGTTTTGCTGCACGTGATGCGACACCCAACAAGGCACACTGGAGAGACTTTGTGCAATGGGAAAACGCGCTGGGCTGGTGGCTCCTCTACCAGGATCTCAGCAGAGACTCACCTTCCAACTCCTCCTTCTCATAGCAAATACTGACAGCGTTGCTCCTTCTTCCCCGGTCGATCACTGCCTCCTCGTCATGTCTCTGTTTAGCAACGACAAGAAGGGAAAAGTTGGGGCTGGGGGTGGAGAGCTCCCTTACGTCCTCCCAGCCATCATCCAGCCCTGCGTCCACGCGAGTCCACGAGCCATCACGCCTCTGCGTGCCTCCTCCTCCTTCAGGCACAGCCCTAAAACCACGGACTTGTAGGAGGTTTTTCTTCCCATACGCAAATAAAACAGCCCATAACATCACCTGTACTGCATACCATGAGAGTCTGGACGTATTTCATACAGCAGGAGAGGGATGACTGTTTCAGACCAAAAAAACCCACCTCCTGCTTTGTTCTTCAGGTTCCTGTCTAAAAAAGCGATTTCCAAACTGGAAAAAATAACCCCAACCCACAAAACTGCACTTTTGAGCCCCGGCCGTGCTACCTGTAACTCTTCCAGAAGTGTCATTTTGTGACCCCCAGTTGGGTTCATCCTCACGTCAGTCACTGGGTTTTGGGGACAACTGAACCTCCAGGTCAGTCAGGGGGCCCGATTCCCCAGGGACTGATGGAGTAGCCCTCACGGGAGGAGCTAAGTGGCACCCAGTGTGCACCAACTCCAGAGACACAATAGGGACCATTATGAAATCACAAGCTATGATGCGGATCCAGGCAGCTACTTAAAGCCACGCACCCCTAGACCCTTCCCGCTTGGAAAACTTAGTGCCTGGGGAGAAGCCAGCTCTGCTTTCAGCAAAAACTCTCCAGAACAGAGAAACTTCCTGCATGAGAGGTGTCAGGCTCAAAAGTGCGCAGAAGGAAAACCCTCCACAGGCTCGTTCGCCCTCCTGAGAAGCAAAGCCCATTAGCAGCAGCATGGTTTCTCTCTTTTTCTTTCTAACAGTAGAGCTGAAGCTCTAGCATCCTGAGGATAACGGGAGGTACAAATACGGTAGGGAAAAAGAACATCTTACTGGATCGATGGGTAGATTCAGAAAAAAACCCTGCTACACAGTAGTTTATCCCGACTGCTAGCTAGAACCGAGAAGACTGTTTTTTCCACCTGCGTCGACAGTTCCGGTGAAACATACTACTCGTCTAGGACGGCTGCATCTGAGGAACGAGAATTAGTTATCTGCAATACAAGGAATAACAATGAGTCATTTTGTGTCATGATATTCATCAGACTGCACAGAGAAACAAGAGACAAATGCATTTGAATAACCATGTCTTGTGTTACGTTTTAACCACTTAACATTCCATGAGAAATACCCCAAGAGCTCAAGAAGAAAGAGCAGAAAGACAGGAGACAGGTGAAAGCCGAGAGCGCCAGCTAGACGGAATGAAAGACCCTCTTCCTTCTCTGAAGCTTCAGCAAGGCTTCCTTCACCTGCTTGTTCCTCCGACTGTAAATGACGGGGTTCAAACTGGGGCTGACGAGACTGCAGAAAAGGGAAAGAACTTTCTCCCTCCCAGAGGAGTTACCGCTCCCGGGCCCCGCGTACATGAAGATGGCGTTTCCATAAAAGACACCCGCCGCGGTCGGGTGGGAGCCACACGTGGACAAGGTTTCGTGCCATCCTGGCGCAGAGCGGATGCGCAGATCGGTGGCCGGGGTGTCCAGGGAGGAAATCAGGATTAAGGCTAAAGGCAAGAGGAAGAAGCACACACAGACAGCAAAGATCAGGACTTTATTGGCAGGAGCGGCAGTGCAGGCCAGCTTTAAGACAGCAACAATTTCACAGGAGAAGTGGACAACCTCGCAGGGGCCACAGAAAGGCAGGTGTAAAGCCAGAGAGGCTTGCAGCGTGCCCAATACGAACGCCAAAGCCCACAAAACCGTGGCAAGGGTGAGGCGCAGCCTCCAGATCACGATGAGGGCATAGCGCAGGGGACGGCAGATTGCCACGTAGCGAACATGAGACATCACGGCCAGCAGCACGCACGCTGTAAGTGCAAAGATTAAATAAAGATGGATCTGTGCCCCACACCCAGCACAGGAGAGGGCTCTGCCTTGTCCAAGGAGGCTCCTTAGCATACGGGGGACATTGCTGGAGGCGTAGCAGATGTCCGCGATGGAGAGGTGGCAGAGGAAGAAGTACACGGGGCTGTGGAGGCAGCAGTCCAGGCAGATAAGCAGAAAGACAAGTGCGTTTCCCATCAGAGTGGCAGAGCAGAGGGCAGAGAAAAGGCCAAAGAGGCAGCGCTGCAGGGCTGGGGTGCTGCAGAACCCCAGGAGGACGAATTCTGTGACAGTCGCTTCATTCTGCACGCTGTGCTGGAGGTGAGGCAGCACAAACTGCGACCACGGAGGTCTGGAAGCAAAGGAGCAAGGAAAAGGAAAGAAAAAGGAGAGTTTTCCTAAGAATGTTGTGTCCTTTACTCTTTACGCTGCAGCTCCCTTCTCCCCGTTCTTCCCTCTGACTCCAGTGAAAGGTGCGTACTACCCTCCCCACGCTGAGCGACGTACATCTGAATTGCAAGCTCTAATCTCTCTGCAAACTTTGAGCAGCTTGACCAATCTCGCACAACTTTGCTGCCTAGCTTGCCCTTGAAGTCTTTCTTTTCCTGGGTTGGTTTGGGGTTTTTTTTGCAGGGGGTGGGGAGGGGCAGGGGGTGGTTTTGCTGTTGGAGAAGATAAGATGATGAAGATTGCAGGTGTCGATTAAGGTGAAGTCAGAACAACTTCAAAGCAGCTATTTTAAATTAAGTCCATATTAAAAGGAATGCACAGTTCACAGAAGAATTCCAGTTTTACCATTAAACCAACCAGCATTTCCAATCCACTGCCGTGTCCTCTTTACCTTCGTGCAATGCATTCCTATTGAATCCTGCAGTTGCTTGATCCGACTCCCCTATCCCAGCAGGGAGGCTACTGCAGGCCCGGGAAGGTCAGGCAGAACGTCACCTTGGTTCCTGCTGTGCAGCTGCTCGCCGTTACCAGTTTCGCAGGGTGCTGGTCAAGGTCCCTGGGCATCCCCTGGCACTTGTCTCCACGCGGCTCTCTGGTCTCCAAGATCTTCCGCCACTTCCAGGATACTTCCTCCAGCCAGGATCTTCACCTTTTCCTTCCTGGGTCCCTTTCTTCTCTTCAAGATCCCTTCTTCTTTCTGGGAACCCTTCTTTTTGCCACCACCTCTTCTTTCTGGAACCCCACGCCCCCAGTTTTCCCAATCTAAGTTGTCTATGTGAGCAGTACGATGCCTGATCAGCCTCCGAATTAAGGCTTCTGTCTCCTAGCTCTTTAGTAACTGTAGGATTCGGGACACGCTGGCTGCGTGTAGCAAGAAGCAGGCTTCTGCTTGACAGCTCAGAATTCAGTTTCAGACATTCACACGCACAGACCTTGCCACACACGTGCACCCCGTCACGTCTTGCCTGGTAACCTTCACAGTTTGAGCCAGTTTTTTGTCTACGGCCGGGCTTCAGACCCAGGGCATGGCCACAGAAGCGCATCCCCCCCGTCAGTCTGTGAGCTGAGCAAGGGAGAGTCAATACTTGTCTGGTGAGCCTCATACCCAGGCAATGTGGGCGACCCCTCTCCTGCGACAGCCCTGGCAAAAGCCACAGCAGGGTGCTCCCTTGCCTCTGCCTAGGTCACCGGGGTTCCCCTGCCTGCCATTGCTCCTTTGTCCTCCTCTGTGTTTGTGGAGATGAACCTTTAACCACACAACCTAACACCTACAACGCCGGGAAAAAGAGAGGCTGCAGAGGGTCCAGCGGGGAAGGTCGCCGATGTAAAATGCTCTTTGTGAGAGGCAGCACACCCAGCTCACCTCCTTGCTCCTGAGCTGCTCTATCGGAAGCACTGCGTGCAGGACGCTCTGCTCAACAGGCTGTGTCTGTCTCTGACTGCCTTGTCCTTGCTGCAGCACCGTGTGCTGGGGGAACGCCACGGAGAGCAAGGAGGACGCTCTTTCCCCAGGAGCAACGGAGGGTGCTCAGCTGAGTGCTGCTGCAGGGGCCAAAGTGGGGCAGGCAGGCAGGCAGGGGAAGGCAGGAACGAGGGAGCTGGGAGGAACCGGCCAGTCTGGGAGATGCCCGAGAGGCTCGAGAACCCTGTAAGCACAGGACGAGCTCACAGGAGGTTCAACGTGAGGCCCTGTGCTTAACCATGCCCTCCAGATCTGGACCTTCTCTGCTTCCCGAGTTACCGTGCAGTTTAACAGCCTGGTGCAGAGATCCTGACTGGGAGATCACTGTACCTCCAGGAGTTAGGGATCCACCTAACAGTTAACCTGAGCGGGTGCAGGTCTGTGCTGCGCTGTACCTACAGCGTGGCCTTCAGGCTGTGTCCCTACACATGCCCCTTGGCCGCAGGATAAACGGAGCTGGTTGACTGTGACAGAGGAGCCTCCAGGCAGCTCCTGCTTGGTACCAGCGATTACGCCACCTGCGCGGCCCTGCCGTTATCTAAAGTGCAGCAAGAAGTCCGCGCGTGAACATCCTTTATGCATGGAGTTGTTTTCTTCTAAGAAAAGTTGTACGACACCGTGAATGACCAAAAAGGAGGAACTTCTCCACAGGCAGGATCTGTACAGTGTGCCAAGGGAAAATCCGTCTGGGGTCTGCCCAATGCTGCATGAACGCAGGGTCCCCAGCATCTGAAGGGACCTAAGATTTACTTGCTACCTAGATGCCTCTTCTTGCTGCCTGTATGCCTTCTTCCTGGCTACGTCGCCTCCCAAGAGCTTGCCCACCCCCAGCCTACTGGGGAGGGGGGGAATGGTAGAGAGACAGCCCTGATGCTGTGCCAGCACTGCTCAGCCATGGCCAAAACACTGCTGTGTTATCAACAGCTTTCTAGCTACCAGTACAGAGCACAGCACCACGAGGGCTGCTGTGGGGTAAAGGAACTCCAACTCAGCCAGACCCAATAGAGAAGGAAAGTGGAGGAACAACAGAGGGGGCAGCCCAGGGACACAGAGCCCCAGGTCTCATCCGGCCGCTCCTGTGACCATACGGTGTATTCAAAATCAAATACCTGAAGTGCTTCCTTAGACGCAGTTTACAGCCAGGGGACAAGAAGGTGGCAGTTCTGCATTTTGCAGCTCCCAGGCTGATGGCAGAGCCAAAGCAAAAAAAAAAAACAAACAACAAAAACCAAACCAACCAAGAGAGGTAAGACTGGAGGCAAGGGGGCAAATGCTTTTCTTTCACCTTAGGCCAACTGCTCGGACGCTCTCTATGCTGCCCTGCCACAGAGGGCATCCCTCTCGTACCAGTAAGAGACATAAGAGCGAATTAAAGCCAGGACCCCAAACCAGACCAAAAACCCGGTCATGATGAAGAAGAAAGTGGAGAATGCATCAAACATAACAGAAAATGATTTTGGACATTCCCAGTTTACATTTGGAAAAAAGAGAGAAAAAAAAAGAGGAGGAATTAGGTATTAAAAGAAGAGCACTGAATGATAAAGCAGTAGCAGTCCCTCTACCACTACAAACCCACACCCCCACACGCACGTACGCACACAGACTTAACACCACCAAACTCCCATTGACTGTGATGTTCACCTCAGCTTGCTGGTCTAGAGATACTGAATGCCTGAAGCACACCAAGGAGAACTGAAAACATCTGCATGGCTTTAATGGGAATCCTCCAACTGAAACAAAGCGCTTTCTCCCTCTGTCTGCGTTGGCACATCCCCGAGTCACGCTCTCACTCCTCTCCTTCAAAGTCAAGATTCCTAAACGTGAAAAGCGGGAGTGGGGAATGGCGAAGGGAAGAGAAAAAGAGGGAGAGCATCATCAGTGGAAGACCTGCCAGCTGCTGCTGATTCAGCCCTGTTCGGGGGACCACCCCAGCAGAGAGGAGCTGGTTTGCGTGCCACGGTCCTCACTGCCTGTTCCCAGGGACAGGCCGTTTGCTCAGCCTTGCCGGCCAAAGCGTGGGAGAAGCGTAGGCGTGTGCCGTCGCTTGCAGAGGAGCACGGACACGTTCACATGCAATCCTTTACCTTCTTCCTCCCTGGATTCAAAGGGTTTCTGTCTTCAAAGTGAGAGCCTTCCGTACGGTCGTTTGTGACATTTCATCCAGGATAATAATCTCAGAAGGATCAGTCCTGCAATAAATATTTCACATAGCAATCCGTGATTATGGGAACTGATGCCACCAAGGGCATTAGCATCAGCGAGAGGAACAGCGGAGCCCCGAGAATCAAAGCTCCGCATAAGTGTGGGAGGTTTTGCTGGATGAGGAGTTTTGGGAGGCAAGCCGGGGAGCTGCAGAGCAACAGCTCTGTGCAAAGGCTCTTGCTGGGGTCTAGCCCCGGTGCGGGTTCCTAAGCCACTGCTGGTACAGATCACGCCTGCAACTCCGCATGTGTAAGTATGAGGATCTCCAGCTACCGTAAAGGCACTGATGATGCAAGGTTTGGGGGTCAAACGCGAGTGCTGCAGCCGCTCTGCTTGGGGTGGCTTGCCCTGCGATCACCTCCTGCAGCCCTGCCCCCGAATTTGATTTTCCCACCAAGCTGCCTGCTGGTTTCTGTGGAATGCCCCACCAAGAGGCAAGTGGAGAAAACTCTGCCAAACACCTTCAAGCTAATCTTGCCGGGGGTCCTGGCGCTTGCTGGGGCTTTACCTGTCACTGCCTTGCTTTGGGATATCCACGTCGCTCGTCTTCCCCACGTTCAGCTGAACTGAACTTGCAGCAGCAGCAGCTTCCACCACCCTCCTGGACTCCTGATGTAAAAAAGGGACAAATCACGTTCTCTGTCTTTGGTCAAAGTGGAGATAAGCTGAATGCCCAGCACAAACTTAGCAGTCTGCCCTCCCCTTCTGCCCCTTGGCAGCTATAGGTATTAGTGCAGCAGGGGAGAAACCGTTCACTCCAAAGATTTCGGGGCAGGGGGATTGTGTGTTCAAAACACGATTATGAGCAAATCTTGCCAGCAGCAGCAGCAGCATCTAATAATAATCATCATAATGATAATGACCTTTGTGAAAAACGACTCGTTTTAAAAATTACACCTGTATTCAAGTGTTCAGCTCACTGCTACTTGAGGAAACAAAGGTTACAACGTGGGACCCAGCCTATTGGGATCTATTTCGACTGAGTGCTGATCTTCCCCCAACGTTTCCAGACAAGCTGAAAGAGAAACAGGCAATCTCACAGCCCGACGGAGATGTCCAGCCCCGAGGACCCAGCAAGCCTTACCTCTTCTTCTTCTCCAGCTTCATTTCTGGCATCGTCCAACTTCTTCTTCCTTTCTGGCATAAGGTCATCCAGAAAGCTGAGCTCTCGCTTTGAGAAGCAGAAATCCATCGCTTTCCGGACAAAGACGAGAGCCAAAACCTTCGCGAGTAAGAGGGAAGATGCGGTGAGCTCAGAGACGATGCCACCTCTCACTCCAACGCTGCAAACACCCCGCTGCCGAGCGGCGGCAGCTCTTACCATCATGGGAAAGATGATGGCGGCACGGGACACCTTGATGGTCCAGAGCAGGACGAGGCAGGTCAGCTGGATCACCGTGAACAAATGCACCTTTCGCAAGGGCACGTGCCGCAGGTAGATGAAATCCGGCTGGTGTTTCGCCGGCATCCAAAACAGCTTCAAGCGATCAAAGAACTGCAAAACAAAAGGGAGAGGTTGCCACCTTGGGACTGCGGCAAGGTTCTGGCCCTCTCGAGACGGGGAGGCAGTTTGCAGCATCTCGCTTGCCGTCAGAAATCCTGGATCCCACCGCGTTCCTCCTGGGAGCAGCACCCATTTTCCCTTTGCTCCATCTATCAACCGGCTTGCCCCCGAGAGCTGCCCACCAAACGGCAACTATTCCATGCCATTCCATTAGTAGCATTTCTCGGCCCACTGAATCCCCCAAGCGAGGATTTCCACCAGTGGTAGAAACTGCCTTCCCTTTGCACTGAATTCCCCCGCTTTCACGTAACCAAACACTGACCTGCCCTAAACCCTGAAACAGAGAGCGCTGAACTTGCCTGGTCCTCCCAGCCCTATATACCTCCTGTGCCTCCACCAATCTTTTGCTTACACAAAAGACTTTCATTGCTTGCTCTGCAAGAAGTTTTTCCCATGCCACTGCTTTTTTCCCTGCTGCTACGGAGACAAAATACCAGGGAGCCGACACGCTGCACGCTGTAAAAGAGTCCGTACCTGAATTCCTCTGAGCGACGACACACCCATGTAGAGAAAGACGCCATAAAGCACAGGCATTGGTATAAACTGGGGGGGGAGAAAGAAAAAAAAAAAAGAATGCAATCGTTTCTTTTTCTATATTGCATTTTCAGTATTACCACCCTCTTCCACAGGCACTGCCTAAAATTGCTTGAAGCTTTCCAGCTTCCATTCAGGCTTAGAGATGGGTCAGATTTTAACCATTAAAGATTTTGTGCGCACGAGTGAGCTAAGGCTCTGCTTTAGGCTGAACTTTGGAGTTACCTCTCCTCAGAATAATCCTATTTTCCAGAAAGCTTGGAGGAAAATAGGCAATTTCACCCGTGCTGCCCTATGCCGCAGTCCGTGGCAGCAGAAAAACACTTCTGCCTATTCTTGGGGCAACAGGCAAAGGCCACATGCCTCCTTTTAGCCTAGAGACGAGATTACTTTGTGGGAGGAACGTGCAAGGAAGCCCACGGGGATGACCTCAGTGTGTTTAGCTCCTGGGAATGGCTGCTCCGGGGCATTTGGGCAGCAAATTGCAGCCAGTAAAGGGCTGCCTGTTTGAAAGAGAGCAGATGTGCTGGTCTGAATATGCTCAACTGTAACCCATAAACATGGGCGGGCCTGAAAGACACCCGAAAATTCAAGCAGTTGCGTTGCTCGCTCGCCTCGAGCACACCAAACGGGGGCCTGAAGGGCTGCAAAGCCTAACCGAGGCTGGTTCCCACCGTGGGTCGAGCCCCAAGGGTTGGGATCACCTCCTCCTCCTCTGCTCCACAACTAACTCCTCAGGCCTGCAGAGAGGGGACTGGTTTTCTGTAACCTCCAACAAGCTCGCGGTTGTTGGGTGGTTTGCATTTTCCTCTCACCTTTAACACGGAAGTGAAGAAGACGGAGCAGCCCATGAGCACAAAGATCAGCAAGCCAGTGACTCTCTGCTCTCGTATCCCCAGAAACTTGGGTTGTTCTCCTGGAGCTGAGCAGTCAGACTCTACTTTGAGGCTATTCACGTGGGTGATGGACAGGACGGTCGCAGCCACAAACCAGGGCAGCCCCATCACAGAGCACACCCCGAGCATCACGGCCACCACAAAAAGGTCCAGGTGGTACCCGCATCCTTTCTGCAGGCAGGAAAACAAGAAACAGAGCATCCCATAGCACAAGAGCAAGGAGAACGTCGCAAGGCAGACTCAAACCCGGCTCGAGCACAAGTCAACTTCTTCAGAATTTAAAACAAGAAATGGAAACAAGTAAGGGTGTATGCAAGCTTTGCACACGCACCTGGCATGAAAATCGGGCAGGAGTTCAGATGCAAGGGATATGGGGAGCTTGTGCGATACATACTTCTCCAAAAAAAAAAAAAAAGCCACCCCACAACCCAAAACCACCAAACCATTTTTTTCACTCACAAAGAAAATTCTACCACTTGCAAGGAAGGCGTGACTCTGAGTTATCCCTGGCAGCGCATCAAAACAATTCATTCCCCGCACCTGCTGCTGCTGCCATTTTAAAACAAAAAGGCGCTTCTATATTGCTCCAAGATTAATTTGCTCCTCCAAAAGGTTGCTCATCTGAACTGCCCTGTCACTTGCTCCCTGCATCATCGTTAATCCAGGAGAGCATCCTGCCACGCAGCCTGGCCTTGTCCCAAACCAATGCCTTCAGAAAGCATCGGGAATAAGAGCTTCTCCCCAGACCTGCAGCCCAGAAGGGGCTGGGGCTGGGGTCATCTCTCGCAGGCCCTTACCTTCAGCTTGTGCTCCTTCCTGTTCACAATAACGGCACTGATCTGCTGGTCCATGAATATCAAGATGGTGCAGAGCAGAGCTGGGACGAGCGCAGCCAACACCGTCCACCAAGGGTTGGGTCCTATGGGGTTGATGAACCACCCGCGGTCGTCTCTGGTAGGCTGCAACAAAGCCCACACGTCAGCATCGTCTCCCAGCCCAGGCACTCCACTGGCTTTCATTTTCCCCTCCCTCCCTGTGTCAGAGCACCTCCCAGCCCTGGCTTCACGTCCCCCTCTCCCGTGGGCTTCAGCAGTGCCGGTGTCCTCTTTGCAAGCACCTCTAGATACTTCTCCTGTAGGTATCTAGTTTTGGGGCCATCTTCTCGGTTCCAGGAGGAAGCAAGGCACTTGGAGGTGGAAGAGGAGATGCTCACACCCCCAGCATCTCCTCCAGACTCAGCCCTGCCCTGCCCCGGCATCACCTTGTGGCACCCCCACGTGCCAAAACACCCCAGTACCTTGAACGCATGGGGGACCTGGAGCTTCGGCGATGGGATCCCAGCCACAAAGTCAAGGAGCACCATGATGACGATGGTGAGGAAGACAGCAAAGTCGCTCACTGTGGACCGTACCTGGGGCAAGAAACCAGAGGTGAAAGGGGCATGGCAAACAGGGCCGTAACGTGAGATGCCAGAGTTGCAGACATCCACAACGTTAGGCTGGTTAACCAAATCCCACCACCCCTCTGAGCACATGCAGCCTGATCCCTTGCTTAGATACTGTTGCTGTGTTTGTCCCTGTGACATCTGGTGTCAGACAATAAAAAAAGCTTAATTAGGTGGACAAGGGTTGGTTTAAGTCAAAACCTAAAAATAATAATAATAATATTAAAAATAAGAAAACAGATGTCTGCCACTACAGCTACACTCACAGCTACAATGGCAACAAGGCACTGAGGCATCCTTTAGTCCTCAAAAGGAAGCTCCTCATTCGAATCTACTTTCCGCTCGAGCACATAATGCGCAGAAGGTAAGGAAAAAAAAACCAAAACCCCAACCCCCAAAACTTTGGGAAACCTGACTTCCTACTACCTGAGGAGGAAAAATAAAAAAAAAATAAAAAAAAAAAAAATCTTCAATCTGGGGCAGGTCACAGGGCAGGTGGGAAATGCTACGATGATTTTGCACTCATGGAAATGAGTGCGGGACGTCCAAGCTCTTGGAGAGCTTGGCCTGCAAGGCCAACGTTTCCCAGCTTGACCAAGGCGGGGCAAATACTGCTTAGTGCTCCAGGAAAGCCATTTTGGGAAACGAGTGTGGAGATGGATGCTGGCCACCATCTTCTACTTACTCTGGTTGGAAAGTAGCGGCTGGTTTTAAACTTCTTCAAGAAGCCTGACAGGGCAAAGGTGGCGAAGAAGAGGATGCAGCACCAGAGGAACACGTCAGGCGTGTAGGGGCCGTCGCGTCCACAGGCAGGTCCTTGAAACTCCCCACGCAAATACCGACATTCCTGGAGAGACAGAGCGTCAGGACACAAAGGCAGTGCACGTGCGGCAGGGAAACCTCGCATAGCTAGGGGGTTTTGAGGACCTCGGTCCAAGATCCACGACCCTGTAACTGCTCCTGCCAATGGAGATTTATATTTAATGAGCAGCAGCAGCTGAACAAGTGACACATCGAACTACAGAGCGGAGAAATGAGACGTGAGGGGACGCCATACCACACACCCTCGGCACATCCTCTGCCTGCCATTCGAGCAATCGTGGCTAAAGAAGACACCAGAGGGGAAGGAAACACTGGAAACTCTTGGGGATAGAGAGAGAGGCAAGAGGGAAGGAGGGCTAAAGAGAACCATGGCAGGAAAGGAGGAGAAGAGACAAATCGTCCCTTCCCAGGGGAGGGCTCGCAGAACCTGGCCAAGAGGGGATGAAGGCCACCGTAAGAGCCTGCCGCCCTAGGCCCGGGCTCTGCTTCCAGCAACAACAGCCTGAGAGGCTGCTCAGACATTTATGCATGGACCTACAGACAGCACTGAATGAGAAAGCAAGGCCTGGAGTTACTAGGAACCCATTAAGGAGGCCAATTACTACCTTTCAAGCATGAACTTAAGTCCTACAACTTCTACAGTAATCAAACCACCCACTACTTAACCTTCCTCCCAGTCAGAAGTACTGTCCTGCAACAGGCTTGAGGGGGACACTTGCTACCCACAATGCTGGGGACCAGGTAGACTGGGACAAGGTGGACTCTCCTCCCCAGGACCAAGCAGGTTCAAAGCACACGCTAGATCTAAGCAAGGACTTTTCCGAGCAGCACTAGCACAGTTTGAAGCCCATCATTCCCTGAAGGGCTCTGACTTTTGCACCATGCAAATGCCCCCGGACCCCATGGCCGCGGCGCGAGGAAGCAGTGGCTCGGGGCACTTACGGTCACCGTGAGGTTTTCCCAGGCTATGCCAGACACGTTGATCTTGTTGCTCGCCCAGAAACGCAGCGTTTCGTTGCTGGGATGGGTCGGTGCCTCACACTTACAGCTGGCAGGAGAGAAGCCAAGACGGGGGGGGTAAGGGAAAGGCGATGGAGGTGCAGCCCGGAGCTCCTGCCAAGGGGCAGCATCTTTCTCAGGGGGAAAAAAAACCCACTAGTAGCTGGTGAGGAAGTCCAGCTTGCTGTGCATGTGCACAGGGTAGGTGTCTCGCAGGTGACTCAGCTTCTCCAGAGCCTCGTAGATGAAGATGATGCAGATGAGGGAGGCAAAGGCTTCTTCCGTGAAGCGGGTGACGTAGCACACCAAACAGCTGGCGTCGGTGGCCACCAGCACTATGCACAAGAAGGCGGTCCACAGCCCAATGCACGCCCGCAGAGACAGATAGGAGAGCGCGTACTCCCTGCAAAAGCAAAATGAAACAAAGGCTGGAAAGGCCAGCAAGAGGCCCTGAGCCATGCCTGCCTTCGGGGAAAGCGGGGAGCAATTTTGGAGCGTGTCAAGGCTGCGGATGGGAAATGCCGTTTCCATGTACTACCACAGAGAGCCTCGGGGCTGTGGTGTAGGGTGTAGACCCACAGGAGGAGAGGCCAATTACTTAGTTACCACTGCTGAACAAGGATCTTGTGTTAACACCTTGGAGGCTGCTCGAGGTCAGGTCCCTCTTGGGCCAGGTGGTGTTCTCCCACATCACCCTGACGCCCTAACACTGAAACCAGCTGGGTGCGCACCCAGTCACCTGCTGCCAGCAAGCTGGGGCTTAATAATAAACCTTATGGCAATATAAGGGTGGTTTATCTCCCATCAAAGCCATCGCAACAAAAGGACTGTCACTAAAATCTAGCAACTACCCCTAAGAAAAAGAAAAGAAAAGAAAAGCATCTTTTCTCCATCACTGCCCCCTTCTGAAGGCTCTCGCAGCACCCAGCTGCGGCAGCCAGCCTTACTTGCAGAATTTGTAGAGGATCTTCTCGAACACGAGCACGGGTCCCGTGCTGCCGAGGATGGTGAGAGGTTGGCCGGCAAAGAGGCAATACACCACGCCGGCCATGGACGCGCCCAGCAGCGACTCCATGGCACTCTGTCCGGGGAAGAGAGGCAGCCGTGAGTAAATAAATCGTTAGGGAGAAACAACAACCAAAGCCCATTCACTGCAGCAAGGACTTTGGCCTGAGTTTGATCCTCCCCCATGGCCCCCAACAGAGAGAGGGGCTCACTATGTGGCCATTGGTCGCCTCCCCCAGCAGTCCCCCGAAGGTGATGACAGGGGACATGCAGGCACAGTAGAGGAAGAGGAAGGACGCCAGGCACTGCAGGCTCAGACCATCCCGGAAGTCGCTCCAGAACCACGGGGCTTTCCGCTTCACGTCCAGGGTCAAACCTCCAAAGAGCCTGCAGGAAGGAAAAAGAAGAGAGTCTGTTCTCTTGGAGGAACACGCTGACTTTGCTTTGCTGCAGAAGGGCAATCACAAGCACAGAGCAACTTCCGTGGCTAAAAAGAAGCACTCTCCTTCATCCCAAATCAAGGAAACCTGCGTGCAATGGTGATGGCTGGGGCTGAGCCCAGCTGCCCAGATCTCCCCCCTGCCCAGCCCAGGGGACCAAGCTGGTCATGTGGAGCCCCTTCACTGAACCAGCTAACCCCAAAGACCTGCTAGAAGGGAAGGTGCATGCTCAGATTTGAGGGGCAAACAGAAAAAAAACACCCAAACTATTAAAGCTCCCACCTTCCCGTCCGCTGCAGTTCAGGGCCACAGTGTTTCTCCAGCGTGCTGTGAGAAGCACCGTCATCAAGAGCTCCTGGCGTCTTCCTTTTTTCCTGTTAAAATGGAAGTAAGATAAAGCTATGGACTTGCAACCACTGGCTCGTTTTGCTTCTGGTCTGGCTCTGTGACTGTGTCAGAGCAGGACCTTGTGAATTTGGGCCCCTGAACAGCATCCCCAGCTGTCCTGCCCGTCCCCCTCGCGCCTCCCGCCGACGCGTCACCCACCTGCGAAGGGACGTTTTTCGGGGGCTCGATTCGGATCGATGGATCCCACTCTCCTGGCGGCAAGACCGTGACCTGATCCAGAAACTCGTCGATGCCAGCCACCAGGTCAGCCCCGTTCTTGGCTTTATAGGCAACGTCACGGAAAACCTGCCAATAGAAGACGACCTGGTGAGAGGACAACCCAGCTCGGATGTCCTAACCAGTGCAATAAACTCTTGCCTAAACGCAAGGCTTTTTCCCCAAAATTTCCTGCTGGAAAGGGCAGGAAATATTCCCCCAAAAGGAAAAAATCTGTGCATCATGGCATTTGTAATCGTCTCCCCCACGAGGCCCCTGTCCCCCATGGCACACCATACCCTTCTGCTTAAAGAGCAAGAGAAGTTTTACTGGCCCTGGCAATGCCACCACTGGGGACAGCGTGCTGGGGACCCCGGCGAGAAGGATGAGGTGCAGGATGCACCCCGGGTGGGATTTCAGCCTCCAGGATGTGGCGTGATGCAAATCTGCGTGTTTGCTTTGGGGTGAGAAAGAGGGCTGGGCTGTTTGGAGAGCTGCGGGCAGCTGGGACAGCAAATCCTCTTCCTCACTACTTCAGAGACAGGGAGAGCTGAAGAAAGGCAAAAATGACCCGGAGCTATCTCATCTTGTCGCACCTCATCCGTCATGATAGTGGCCATGGACCTGCCGATCTCATGGTACTGATGGGCTTTTCCTTCTGGCCCAAGCAAAACAAACAGGAACCTGGGCAGGAAAAACAAAATGAGAGAGAGAAAAAGGTGTCCTTGCTCCGAGAGCACCCAAGGAAAGCCCTGGCAGCTCCCAGCCCAGAGCGTGGCTCAAGACGGGACACGTAGGCTCAGCGACGCCGCGATGAATTTGAAATTCTTCCAAGCCGACGGCAAATTTAATTTGGGGGCCAACTTTCATTACAATTGGCCGATGGGTTTAAAAGCTACAGCAGGGAATGGAGAAACGAAGGCGAGGAGATGTGGGTGGGGGAAACGTGCTTGCTCCCCCTCCCACTCGCCTTGTTCCCTTGGGACACCAAACTGATGCCTGCAACTTGATCTTTGGTTGGGTGTCTTTTTTACGGAAAAAAATTTGCGCTTCTCATTCGCACCTTGTTGGGATGGGAACTTCTGTCATGCCTGAGAGGAGGACAGCCGGGCTCAGGCGGACAAATGCCACGATGGGCTGGTGAAGGAAATCCAGCTCTCCTACCAGCACGTTGGATGCTTCAGCCCCGGTGGGAATTTTCTTCATGAAGTGCAGCTCCGCCTGGGCACGACAAGCGATTTTCAGGCAATTACCCCAACAGCAAAGCCCACAGCGCTCTGCAGCACACTCTGCAGCCAAGTCTGCAAGAGCAAAGCCGGCCCTAAAGGCGTAAGAAAGCTGCGAGTGTCTCACCTTGCTTAAATCCATTGCTCTGCTCTCAGGGTTCACCCCATCTTTAGCTTCCGCAGCGGTGGGAGAAGGACAAGGGGTGATTGTTTGGGCTGGTAGGAAGAAGAAAGACACTCAGAAAGATGGGCAAGGAGCAACTGGGACGCTTCTCCTTTGCCCGGACAAGTCTAATGGGGCCACAGCCCTGCAGAAACCCTCACCTGGCTTGTAGAGGAGGTGCAGGTCTGACTGCCTCTTGCTCACGTCAGCAAACGAGCAGACAGCGGGGAGAAGGTTGGTTGTCTTCTCGTTCTGATGGTGGTGCTTCCTCAAAAGGACTTCTCGAACCTGCGCCCGCATGTGCTCGTCAAACTCCGTGGACTGTTCTTGCTGGGCCAGGATCATATCTGAGGATGGCAAAGGGAAACGAAGCCGTCAGAGCAGAAACCCCAACAAGTCCCGACCCCCAAAGCCCCCAGGGAAGGCTGTGCCACACAGGCTGCACCCTAATGCCGGCTCAGCCTTGCACAGCAAGGCCTTTTAACAATGTTCAGCCTTTGCAGCGAAAACGAGAATTTTCTTTTGCTAAGAAACATCATCCAAGTGCTTATTCATCATTCCGCTAAGATAAATATTGCCCATTCTAAATAACGCAATTTTCTTGCCCGACCTGGCCTTTCTGACTCTACACGTTTACCCAAATTATAAGCAATCTAGAGCACAGACGTTCCCAGAGTTTCCCGTGCTGATCGAGTGCAATTTGCCGAGCCCAGGGAGAAACGTGCTAAGAACGGCTCCGACTTCTCCAGCCCTTGAAAGGGCTGAATGGAGACCTGCCGCCAGCCAAAGATAACTTCTCCAAAGCGGCTTTTGCAATTAACTTCAAGTATCTTCCCCACAGGAATACACTGCTTGGTCATCGCCAGATAACCTCTGCCTTAAAACTCTTCAATGCTGGATGTTAAGGCAAAAGTAAGAAAAAGAATGCGAGGAAACAGCTTGTAAGAAATCGTTCCCTTAAGGAGGTTCAGCTCTTACGCGGACTCCGTATTTCTAAGAGCAGCCTGCTAAGCCCTGACACACGCTCCTTTTTGGCTGCAGAACATTCTCTAGTGGCTTCTCCAGCCCCACAAACTGCTTTCAAAAGGACCCCGTATGGGAAGAAAAAAACGGTGCGACTGTTGCACGCCCAGTCTACATCCAAAAACAGCTCATGAGAAAAACACAGTGGGACTTCTGGAAAAGGACGTGCCATTAGGGCAGGGTCTGATGTGGGAGTGAAGAGCTGAGCTCGGCCGTTCCCGGAGGGATGCAGTGCCCACGGTACCTGCAATCTCTTCGATGCTGTTGGCACAAATGTCCAGCAGCACCGACCCGTTGCTGATGCAGCTCCTCAGCTCGGAGAGGCTGTGCAAGGACAGCGTGCCAACGTAGGGCTTGCTCCAGCGCTCGCCGCCATCTTCCACGTCCTCCTCAAACTTCAGCCACCTGTGGACATCGGGTGCGATCAGCCCCATTGCAAGAAAACAGCCCCAGCTCTGCAACCCCTTTGACAGAGCCACGGGGTGGCAAGAGGAGAAGGCTCCTCGTGCCGCCACCTGCAGCTGCAAAAGCTTCGCGTCCTGGAGGGGAGAAAGCAGAGCCCACGGGCGCTGCCGGTGCGGGGACTCCTCTCCCACCGCAGCCAAGCAGCAGGGATTTACCTTGCCGTTTCCTTCCACTCGGCATCTCGGCCCTCTTTTACACAGATCTCATCCAGCTCGGAGAACAAGTGGTGAGGGACATGCTGCTCGTCCTCCTTGGTCCTGAGAATGAACTGCACCCGCTGGGACGGGGAGCCTGGGGGCAGAAGGCAAAGACCCATCCCGTTACCGCGCCTCAACACAGCTCATCACGCTCACGTGCAAAGTGGCCATCAGCACCAGTGCAGCCATAAACACTGGGCTGGCCCCTCTCCTCTGCGTCTGTCTGGGCTTGCACAGAGCCATGGAGAAGGAGAAGCATCTAGTCCACCTCTGCATAAGGATGGGCTGCTTTCCTTCCCCACATTGCCATTTTTAAAGCCAGGATCCCTCTAAGGAAGACGAGCCTACACCCATTAGGCATTTAACTGCATTAAAAAAAAAACCCCAACCAACCAACAAAAAAAAGAAAACTTGGGAAAAAGAGGGTGTTGCTCAATAAGGCCACTTTCCCTCGGAAGAACAGCAACTCACTCAAACTAGCCACGGGGACCTGCTCGCAGAAGGCCCCAGCGCCCACGTTGCCCCCAGGAGTTTAGCGAATGCCGCGGTGGGACTTACAGTGGTAGCCCTGCTCCGTCGGGGCAGAGTCCTTCTCCCGTTCCCCTTCCCGATGCTTCTGGCTGTGGCGTCGGTGATGCCGGTGGCTCTGCCTAACCAGTGGCATCCACGCGCCCACGTACAGGGTCCGGTGGCCTGCGAAAAGCGAAAAAGCGGCGTGTTTTGCAGCACTCTCGGCATTGCAGCAATGGTTGAGGTGGCCGGTGCCTTGCTAAGCCACGGTTAAATCCCAGGAGCAACACCACCTTCCCTTAATCTTATTTTCACCGGACCTCCTTTTTTGCAAGCCTATTTTACTCGAGCTTTGCAACAACACAGCAACAACAAGCGTTGGCTCCGCCTCATCTAAAAGTGCCCTGAAAGTATCGGACCTCTTCTCAAATTCCAGCTTCGGCTGGACAACACTCAGACTTGCTCATTAAGCAGCAACACAAGCTAATTATTGTCAAAATCTCTGTATGGCACGAGGCGACAAGAGACGGTCAAATCAGTCCCATCGTAATGAACTCCAGAACAAAAAAAGAAAATCACAGCCCCGCGTCTGCAGCCCTGAAATGATTCTCCTGACCTCTCCAAGCCAGGAGCAGCCTCTGCGAGAAAAAAAGCCGTCAATTATCGAGCCCCGTGGCTACAACTCACACCGTGGCCTCCTGGGGGCCTTTTTCCCTCCGTTTAAAAAGCCGTAATAGTAAAAAACCTGACAATAACTGTGCTGCTTTATTGAGAAGCGCGGCACGTTTTGCTGCACGTGATGCGACACCCAACAAGGCACACTGGAGAGACTTTGTGCAATGGGAAAACGCGCTGGGCTGGTGGCTCCTCTACCAGGATCTCAGCAGAGACTCACCTTCCAACTCCTCCTTCTCATAGCAAATACTGACAGCGTTGCTCCTTCTTCCCCGGTCGATCACTGCCTCCTCGTCATGTCTCTGTTTAGCAACGACAAGAAGGGAAAAGTTGGGGCTGGGGGTGGAGAGCTCCCTTACGTCCTCCCAGCCATCATCCAGCCCTGCGTCCACGCGAGTCCACGAGCCATCACGCCTCTGCGTGCCTCCTCCTCCTTCAGGCACAGCCCTAAAACCACGGACTTGTAGGAGGTTTTTCTTCCCATACGCAAATAAAACAGCCCATAACATCACCTGTACTGCATACCATGAGAGTCTGGACGTATTTCATACAGCAGGAGAGGGATGACTGTTTCAGACCAAAAAAACCCACCTCCTGCTTTGTTCTTCAGGTTCCTGTCTAAAAAAGCGATTTCCAAACTGGAAAAAATAACCCCAACCCACAAAACTGCACTTTTGAGCCCCAGCCGTGCTACCTGTAACTCTTCCAGAAGTGTCATTTTGTGACCCCCAGTTGGGTTCATCCTCACGTCAGTCACTGGGTTTTGGGGACAACTGAACCTCCAGGTCAGTCAGGGGGCCCGATTCCCCAGGGACTGATGGAGTAGCCCTCACGGGAGGAGCTAAGTGGCACCCAGTGTGCACCAACTCCAGAGACACAATAGGGACCATTATGAAATCACAAGCTATGATGCGGATCCAGGCAGCTACTTAAAGCCACGCACCCCTAGACCCTTCCCGCTTGGAAAACTTAGTGCCTGGGGAGAAGCCAGCTCTGCTTTCAGCAAAAACTCTCCAGAACAGAGAAACTTCCTGCATGAGAGGTGTCAGGCTCAAAAGTGCGCAGAAGGAAAACCCTCCACAGGCTCGTTCGCCCTCCTGAGAAGCAAAGCCCATTAGCAGCAGCATGGTTTCTCTCTTTTTCTTTCTAACAGTAGAGCTGAAGCTCTAGCATCCTGAGGATAACGGGAGGTACAAATACGGTAGGGAAAAAGAACATCTTACTGGATCGATGGGTAGATTCAGAAAAAAACCCTGCTACACAGTAGTTTATCCCGACTGCTAGCTAGAACCGAGAAGACTGTTTTTTCCACCTGCGTCGACAGTTCCGGTGAAACATACTACTCGTCTAGGACGGCTGCATCTGAGGAACGAGAATTAGTTATCTGCAATACAAGGAATAACAATGAGTCATTTTGTGTCATGATATTCATCAGACTGCACAGAGAAACAAGAGACAAATGCATTTGAATAACCATGTCTTGTGTTACGTTTTAACCACTTAACATTCCATGAGAAATACCCCAAGAGCTCAAGAAGAAAGAGCAGAAAGACAGGAGACAGGTGAAAGCCGAGAGCGCCAGCTAGACGGAATGAAAGACCCTCTTCCTTCTCTGAAGCTTCAGCAAGGCTTCCTTCACCTGCTGGTTCCTCCGACTGTAAATGACGGGGTTCAAACTGGGGCTGACGAGACTGCAGAAAAGGGAAAGAACTTTCTCCCTCCCAGAGGAGTTACCGCTCCCGGGCCCCGCGTACATGAAGATGGCGTTTCCATAAAAGACACCCGCCGCGGTCGGGTGGGAGCCACACGTGGACAAGGTTTCGTGCCATCCTGGCGCAGAGCGGATGCGCAGATCGGTGGCCGGGGTGTCCAGGGAGGAAATCAGGATTAAGGCTAAAGGCAAGAGGAAGAAGCACACACAGACAGCAAAGATCAGGACTTTATTGGCAGGAGCGGCAGTGCAGGCCAGCTTTAAGACAGCAACAATTTCACAGGAGAAGTGGACAACCTCGCAGGGGCCACAGAAAGGCAGGTGTAAAGCCAGAGAGGCTTGCAGTGTGCCCAATACGAACGCCAAAGCCCACAAAACCGTGGCAAGGGTGAGGCGCAGCCTCCAGATCACGATGAGGGCATAGCGCAGGGGACGGCAGATTGCCACGTAGCGAACATGAGACATCACGGCCAGCAGCACGCACGCTGTAAGTGCAAAGATTAAATAAAGATGGATCTGTGCCCCACACCCAGCACAGGAGAGGGCTCTGCCTTGTCCAAGGAGGCTCCTTAGCATACGGGGGACATTGCTGGAGGCGTAGCAGATGTCCGCGATGGAGAGGTGGCAGAGGAAGAAGTACACGGGGCTGTGGAGGCAGCAGTCCAGGCAGATAAGCAGAAAGACAAGTGCGTTTCCCATCAGAGTGGCAGAGCAGAGGGCAGAGAAAAGGCCAAAGAGGCAGTGCTGCAGGGCTGGGGTGCTGCAGAACCCCAGGAGGACGAATTCTGTGACAGTCGCTTCATTCTGCACGCTGTGCTGGAGGTGAGGCAGCACAAACTGCGACCACGGAGGTCTGGAAGCAAAGGAGCAAGGAAAAGGAAAGAAAAAGGAGAGTTTTCCTAAGAATGTTGTGTCCTTTACTCTTTACGCTGCAGCTCCCTTCTCCCCGTTCTTCCCTCTGACTCCAGTGAAAGGTGCGTACTACCCTCCCCACGCTGAGCGACGTACATCTGAATTGCAAGCTCCAATCTCTCTGCAAACTTTGAGCAGCTTGACCAATCTCGCACAACTTTGCTGCCTAGCTTGCCCTTGAAGTCTTTCTTTTCCTGGGTTGGTTTGGGGTTTTTTTTGCAGGGGGTGGGGAGGGGCAGGGGGTGGTTTTGCTGTTGGAGAAGATAAGATGATGAAGATTGCAGGTGTCGATTAAGGTGAAGTCAGAACAACTTCAAAGCAGCTATTTTAAATTAAGTCCATATTAAAAGGAATGCACAGTTCACAGAAGAATTCCAGTTTTACCATTAAACCAACCAGCATTTCCAATCCACTGCCGTGTCCTCTTTACCTTCGTGCAATGCATTCCTATTGAATCCTGCAGTTGCTTGATCCGACTCCCCTATCCCAGCAGGGAGGCTACTGCAGGCCCGGGAAGGTCAGGCAGAACGTCACCTTGGTTCCTGCTGTGCAGCTGCTCGCCGTTACCAGTTTCGCAGGGTGCTGGTCAAGGTCCCTGGGCATCCCCTGGCACTTGTCTCCACGCGGCTCTCTGGTCTCCAAGATCTTCCGCCACTTCCAGGATACTTCCTCCAGCCAGGATCTTCACCTTTTCCTTCCTGGGTCCCTTTCTTCTCTTCAAGATCCCTTCTTCTTTCTGGGAACCCTTCTTTTTGCCACCACCTCTTCTTTCTGGAACCCCACGCCCCCCGTTTTCCCAATCTAAGTTGTCTATGTGAGCAGTACGATGCCTGATCAGCCTCCGAATTAAGGCTTCTGGCTCCTAGCTCTTTAGTAACTGTAGGATTCGGGACACGCTGGCTGCGTGTAGCAAGAAGCAGGCTTCTGCTTGACAGCTCAGAATTCAGTTTCAGACATTCACACGCACAGACCTTGCCACACACGTGCACCCCGTCACGTCTTGCCTGGTAACCTTCACAGTTTGAGCCAGTTTTTTGTCTACGGCCGGGCTTCAGACCCAGGGCATGGCCACAGAAGCGCATTCCCCCCGTCAGTCTGTGAGCTGAGCAAGGGAGAGTCAATACTTGTCTGGTGAGCCTCATACCCAGGCAATGTGGGCGACCCCTCTCCTGCGACAGCCCTGGCAAAAGCCACAGCAGGGTGCTCCCTTGCCTCTGCCTAGGTCACCGGGGTTCCCCTGCCTGCCATTGCTCCTTTGTCCTCCTCTGTGTTTGTGGAGATGAACCTTTAACCACACAACCTAACACCTACAACGCCGGGAAAAAGAGAGGCTGCAGAGGGTCCAGCGGGGAAGGTCGCCGATGTAAAATGCTCTTTGTGAGAGGCAGCACACCCAGCTCACCTCCTTGCTCCTGAGCTGCTCTATCGGAAGCACTGCGTGCAGGACGCTCTGCTCAACAGGCTGTGTCTGTCTCTGACTGCCTTGTCCTTGCTGCAGCACCGTGTGCTGGGGGAACGCCACAGAGAGCAAGGAGGACGCTCTTTCCCCAGGAGCAACGGAGGGTGCTCAGCTGAGTGCTGCTGCAGGGGCCAAAGTGGGGCAGGCAGGCAGGCAGGGGAAGGCAGGAACGAGGGAGCTGGGAGGAACCGGCCAGTCTGGGAGATGCCCGAGAGGCTCGAAAACCCTGTAAGCACAGGACGAGCTCACAGGAGGTTCAACGTGAGGCCCTGTGCTTAACCATGCCCTCCAGATCTGGACCTTCTCTGCTTCCCGAGTTACCGTGCAGTTTAACAGCCTGGTGCAGAGATCCTGACTGGGAGATCACTGTACCTCCAGGAGTTAGGGATCCACCTAACAGTTAACCTGAGCGGGTGCAGGTCTGTGCTGCGCTGTACCTACAGCGTGGCCTTCAGGCTGTGTCCCTACACATGCCCCTTGGCCGCAGGATAAACGGAGCTGGTTGACTGTGACAGAGGAGCCTCCAGGCAGCTCCTGCTTGGTACCAGCGATTACGCCACCTGCGCGGCCCTGCCGTTATCTAAAGTGCAGCAAGAAGTCCGCGCGTGAACATCCTTTACGCAGAGAGATGTTTTCTTCTAAGAAAAGTTGTACGACACCGTGAATGACCAAAAAGGAGGAACTTCTCCACAGGCAGGATCTGTACAGTGTGCCAAGGGAAAATCCGTCTGGGGTCTGCCCAATGCTGCATGAACGCAGGGTCCCCAGCATCTGAAGGGACCTAAGATTTACTTGCTACCTAGATGCCTCTTCTTGCTGCCTGTATGCCTTCTTCCTGGCTACGTCGCCTCCCAAGAGCTTGCCCACCCCCAGCCTACTGGGGAGGGGGGGAATGGTAGAGAGACAGCCCTGATGCTGTGCCAGCACTGCTCAGCCATGGCCAAAACACTGCTGTGTTATCAACAGCTTTCTAGCTACCAGTACAGAGCACAGCACCACGAGGGCTGCTGTGGGGTAAAGGAACTCCAACTCAGCCAGACCCAATAGAGAAGGAAAGTGGAGGAACAACAGAGGGGGCAGCCCAGGGACACAGAGCCCCAGGTCTCATCCGGCCGCTCCTGTGACCATACGGTGTATTCAAAATCAAATACCTGAAGTGCTTCCTTAGACGCAGTTTACAGCCAGGGGACAAGAAGGTGGCAGTTCTGCATTTTGCAGCTCCCAGGCTGATGGCAGAGCCAAAGCAAAAAAAAAAACCAAACAACAAAAACCAAACCAACCAAGAGAGGTAAGACTGGAGGCAAGGGGGCAAATGCTTTTCTTTCACCTTAGGCCAACTGCTCGGACGCTCTCTATGCTGCCCTGCCACAGAGGGCATCCCTCTCGTACCAGTAAGAGACATAAGAGCGAATTAAAGCCAGGACCCCAAACCAGACCAAAAACCCGGTCATGATGAAGAAGAAAGTGGAGAATGCATCAAACATAACAGAAAATGATTTTGGACATTCCCAGTTTACATTTGGAAAAAAGAGAGAAAAAAAAAGAGGAGGAATTAGGTATTAAAAGAAGAGCACTGAATGATAAAGCAGTAGCAGTCCCTCTACCACTACAAACCCACACCCCCACACGCACGTACGCACACAGACTTAACACCACCAAACTCCCATTGACTGTGATGTTCACCTCAGCTTGCTGGTCTAGAGATACTGAATGCCTGAAGCACACCAAGGAGAACTGAAAACATCTGCATGGCTTTAATGGGAATCCTCCAACTGAAACAAAGCGCTTTCTCCCTCTGTCTGCGTTGGCACATCCCCGAGTCACGCTCTCACTCCTCTCCTTCAAAGTCAAGATTCCTAAACGTGAAAAGCGGGAGTGGGGAATGGCGAAGGGAAGAGAAAAAGAGGGAGAGCATCATCAGTGGAAGACCTGCCAGCTGCTGCTGATTCAGCCCTGTTCGGGGGACCACCCCAGCAGAGAGGAGCTGGTTTGCGTGCCACGGTCCTCACTGCCTGTTCCCAGGGACAGGCCGTTTGCTCAGCCTTGCCGGCCAAAGCCTGGGAGAAGCGTAGGCGTGTGCCGTCGCTTGCAGAGGAGCACGGACACGTTCACGTGCAATCCTTTACCTTCTTCCTCCCTGGATTCAAAGGGTTTCTGTCTTCAAAGTGAGAGCCTTCCGTACGGTCGTTTGTGACATTTCATCCAGGATAATAATCTCAGAAGGATCAGTCCTGCAATAAGTATTTCACATAGCAATCCGTGATTATGGGAACTGATGCCACCAAGGGCATTAGCATCAGCAAGAGGAACAGCGGAGCCCCGAGAATCAAAGCTCCGCATAAGTGTGGGAGGTTTTGCTGGATGAGGAGTTTTGGGAGGCAAGCCGGGGAGCTGCAGAGCAACAGCTCTGTGCAAAGGCTCTTGCTGGGGTCTAGCCCCGGTCCGGGTTCCTAAGCCACTGCTGGTACAGATCACGCCTGCAACTCCGCATGTGTAAGTATGAGGATCTCCAGCTACCGTAAAGGCACTGATGATGCAAGGTTTGGGGGTCAAACGCGAGGGCTGCAGCCGCTCTGCTTGGGGTGGCTTGCCCTGCGATCACCTCCTGCAGCCCTGCCCCCGAATTTGATTTTCCCACCAAGCTGCCTGCTGGTTTCTGTGGAATGCCCCACCAAGAGGCAAGTGGAGAAAACTCTGCCAAACACCTTCAAGCTAATCTTGCCGGGGGTCCTGGCGCTTGCTGGGGCTTTACCTGTCACTGCCTTGCTTTGGGATATCCACGTCGCTCGTCTTCCCCACGTTCAGCTGAACTGAACTTGCAGCAGCAGCAGCTTCCACCACCCTCCTGGACTCCTGATGTAAAAAAGGGACAAATCACGTTCTCTGTCTTTGGTCAAAGTGGAGATAAGCTGAATGCCCAGCACAAACTTAGCAGTCTGCCCTCCCCTTCTGCCCCTTGGCAGCTATAGGTATTAGTGCAGCAGGGGAGAAACCGTTCACTCCAAAGATTTCGGGGCAGGGGGATTGTGTGTTCAAAACACGATTATGAGCAAATCTTGCCAGCAGCAGCAGCAGCATCTAATAATAATCATCATAATGATAATGACCTTTGTGAAAAACGACTCGTTTTAAAAATTACACCTGTATTCAAGTGTTCAGCTCACTGCTACTTGAGGAAACAAAGGTTACAACGTGGGACCCAGCCTATTGGGATCTATTTCGACTGAGTGCTGATCTTCCCCCAACGTTTCCAGACAAGCTGAAAGAGAAACAGGCAATCTCACAGCCCGACGGAGATGTCCAGCCCCGAGGACCCAGCAAGCCTTACCTCTTCTTCTTCTCCAGCTTCATTTCTGGCATCGTCCAACTTCTTCTTCCTTTCTGGCATAAGGTCATCCAGAAAGCTGAGCTCTCGCTTTGAGAAGCAGAAATCCATCGCTTTCCGGACAAAGACGAGAGCCAAAACCTTCGCGAGTAAGAGGGAAGATGCGGTGAGCTCAGAGACGATGCCACCTCTCACTCCAACGCTGCAAACACCCCGCTGCCGAGCGGCGGCAGCTCTTACCATCATGGGAAAGATGATGGCGGCACGGGACACCTTGATGGTCCAGAGCAGGACGAGGCAGGTCAGCTGGATCACCGTGAACAAATGCACCTTTCGCAAGGGCACGTGCCGCAGGTAGATGAAATCCGGCTGGTGTTTCGCCGGCATCCAAAACAGCTTCAAGCGATCAAAGAACTGCAAAACAAAAGGGAGAGGTTGCCACCTTGGGACTGCGGCAAGGTTCTGGCCCTCTCGAGACGGGGAGGCAGTTTGCAGCATCTCGCTTGCCGTCAGAAATCCTGGATCCCACCGCGTTCCTCCTGGGAGCAGCACCCATTTTCCCTTTGCTCCATCTATCAACCGGCTTGCCCCCGAGAGCTGCCCACCAAACGGCAACTATTCCATGCCATTCCATTAGTAGCATTTCTCGGCCCACTGAATCCCCCAAGCGAGGATTTCCACCAGTGGTAGAAACTGCCTTCCCTTTGCACTGAATTCCCCCGCTTTCACGTAACCAAACACTGACCTGCCCTAAACCCTGAAACAGAGAGCGCTGAACTTGCCTGGTCCTCCCAGCCCTATATACCTCCTGTGCCTCCACCAATCTTTTGCTTACACAAAAGACTTTCATTGCTTGCTCTGCGAGAAGTTTTTCCCATGCCACTGCTTTTTTTCCCTGCTGCTACGGAGACAAAATACCAGGGAGCCGACACGCTGCACGCTGTAAAAGAGTCCGTACCTGAATTCCTCTGAGCGACGACACACCCATGTAGAGAAAGACGCCATAAAGCACAGGCATTGGTATAAACTGGGGGGGGAGAAAGAAAAAAAAAAAAGAATGCAATCGTTTCTTTTTCTATATTGCATTTTCAGTATTACCACCCTCTTCCACAGGCACTGCCTAAAATTGCTTGAAGCTTTCCAGCTTCCATTCAGGCTTAGAGATGGGTCAGATTTTAACCATTAAAGATTTTGTGCGCACGAGTGAGCTAAGGCTCTGCTTTAGGCTGAACTTTGGAGTTACCTCTCCTCAGAATAATCCTATTTTCCAGAAAGCTTGGAGGAAAATAGGCAATTTCACCCGTGCTGCCCTATGCCGCAGTCCGTGGCGGCAGAAAAACACTTCTGCCTATTCTTGGGGCAACAGGCAAAGGCCACATGCCTCCTTTTAGCCTAGAGACGAGATTACTTTGTGGGAGGAACGTGCAAGGAAGCCCACGGGGATGACCTCAGTGTGTTTAGCTCCTGGGAATGGCTGCTCCGGGGCATTTGGGCAGCAAATTGCAGCCAGTAAAGGGCTGCCTGTTTGAAAGAGAGCAGATGTGCTGGTCTGAATATGCTCAACTGTAACCCATAAACATGGGCGGGCCTGAAAGACACCCGAAAATTCAAGCAGTTGCGTTGCTCGCTCGCCTCGAGCACACCAAACGGGGGCCTGAAGGGCTGCAAAGCCTAACCGAGGCTGGTTCCCACCGTGGGTCGAGCCCCAAGGGTTGGGATCACCTCCTCCTCCTCCGCTCCACAACTAACTCCTCAGGCCTGCAGAGAGGGGACTGGTTTTCTGTAACCTCCAACAAGCTCGCGGTTGTTGGGTGGTTTGCATTTTCCTCTCACCTTTAACACGGAAGTGAAGAAGACGGAGCAGCCCATGAGCACAAAGATCAGCAAGCCAGTGACTCTCTGCTCTCGTATCCCCAGAAACTTGGGTTGTTCTCCTGGAGCTGAGCAGTCAGACTCTACTTTGAGGCTATTCACGTGGGTGATGGACAGGACGGTCGCAGCCACAAACCAGGGCAGCCCCATCACAGAGCACACCCCGAGCATCACGGCCACCACAAAAAGGTCCAGGTGGTACCCGCATCCTTTCTGCAGGCAGGAAAACAAGAAACAGAGCATCCCATAGCACAAGAGCAAGGAGAACGTCGCAAGGCAGACTCAAACCCGGCTCGAGCACAAGTCAACTTCTTCAGAATTTAAAACAAGAAATGGAAACAAGTAAGGGTGTATGCAAGCTTTGCACACGCACCTGGCATGAAAATCGGGCAGGAGTTCAGATGCAAGGGATATGGGGAGCTTGTGCGATACATACTTCTCCAAAAAAAAAAAAAAAGCCACCCCACAACCCAAAACCACCAAACCATTTTTTTCACTCACAAAGAAAATTCTACCACTTGCAAGGAAGGCGTGACTCTGAGTTATCCCTGGCAGCGCATCAAAACAATTCATTCCCCGCACCTGCTGCTGCTGCCATTTTAAAACAAAAAGGCGCTTCTATATTGCTCCAAGATTAATTTGCTCCTCCAAAAGGTTGCTCATCTGAACTGCCCTGTCACTTGCTCCCTGCATCATCGTTAATCCAGGAGAGCATCCTGCCACGCAGCCTGGCCTTGTCCCAAACCAATGCCTTCAGAAAGCATCGGGAATAAGAGCTTCTCCCCAGACCTGCAGCCCAGAAGGGGCTGGGGCTGGGGTCATCTCTCGCAGGCCCTTACCTTCAGCTTGTGCTCCTTCCTGTTCACAATAACGGCACTGATCTGCTGGTCCATGAATATCAAGATGGTGCAGAGCAGAGCTGGGACGAGCGCAGCCAACACCGTCCACCAAGGGTTGGGTCCTATGGGGTTGATGAACCACCCGCGGTCGTCTCTGGTAGGCTGCAACAAAGCCCACACGTCAGCATCGTCTCCCAGCCCAGGCACTCCACTGGCTTTCATTTTCCCCTCCCTCCCTGTGTCAGAGCACCTCCCAGCCCTGGCTTCACGTCCCCCTCTCCCGTGGGCTTCAGCAGTGCCGGTGTCCTCTTTGCAAGCACCTCTAGATACTTCTCCTGTAGGTATCTAGTTTTGGGGCCATCTTCTCGGTTCCAGGAGGAAGCAAGGCACTTGGAGGTGGAAGAGGAGATGCTCACACCCCCAGCATCTCCTCCAGACTCAGCCCTGCCCTGCCCCGGCATCACCTTGTGGCACCCCCACGTGCCAAAACACCCCAGTACCTTGAACGCATGGGGGACCTGGAGCTTCGGCGATGGGATCCCAGCCACAAAGTCAAGGAGCACCATGATGACGATGGTGAGGAAGACAGCAAAGTCGCTCACTGTGGACCGTACCTGGGGCAAGAAACCAGAGGTGAAAGGGGCATGGCAAACAGGGCCGTAACGTGAGATGCCAGAGTTGCAGACATCCACAACGTTAGGCTGGTTAACCAAATCCCACCACCCCTCTGAGCACATGCAGCCTGATCCCTTGCTTAGATACTGTTGCTGTGTTTGTCCCTGTGACATCTGGTGTCAGACAATAAAAAAAGCTTAATTAGGTGGACAAGGGTTGGTTTAAGTCAAAACCTAAAAATAATAATAATAATATTAAAAATAAGAAAACAGATGTCTGCCACTACAGCTACACTCACAGCTACAATGGCAACAAGGCACTGAGGCATCCTTTAGTCCTCAAAAGGAAGCTCCTCATTCGAATCTACT
The DNA here is from genome assembly GCF_947461875.1 of Haliaeetus albicilla. Lineage (NCBI taxonomy): Eukaryota > Metazoa > Chordata > Aves > Accipitriformes > Accipitridae > Haliaeetus > Haliaeetus albicilla. The sequence goes on from NW_027212486.1 coordinate 61,319, forward strand.
TTCCGCTCGAGCACATAATGCGCAGAAGGTAAGGAAAAAAAAACCAAAACCCCAACCCCCAAAACTTTGGGAAACCTGACTTCCTACTACCTGAGGAGGAAAAATAAAAAAAAAAAAAAAAAAAAAAAAAATCTTCAATCTGGGGCAGGTCACGAGGCAGGTGGGAAATGCTACGATGATTTTGCACTCATGGAAATGAGTGCGGGACGTCCAAGCTCTTGGAGAGCTTGGCCTGCAAGGCCAACGTTTCCCAGCTTGACCAAGGCGGGGCAAATACTGCTTAGTGCTCCAGGAAAGCCATTTTGGGAAACGAGTGTGGAGATGGATGCTGGCCACCATCTTCTACTTACTCTGGTTGGAAAGTAGCGGCTGGTTTTAAACTTCTTCAAGAAGCCTGACAGGGCAAAGGTGGCGAAGAAGAGGATGCAGCACCAGAGGAACACGTCAGGCGTGTAGGGGCCGTCGCGTCCACAGGCAGGTCCTTGAAACTCCCCACGCAAATACCGACATTCCTGGAGAGACAGAGCGTCAGGACACAAAGGCAGTGCACGTGCGGCAGGGAAACCTCGCATAGCTAGGGGGTTTTGAGGACCTCGGTCCAAGATCCACGACCCTGTAACTGCTCCTGCCAATGGAGATTTATATTTAATGAGCAGCAGCAGCTGAACAAGTGACACATCGAACTACAGAGCGGAGAAATGAGACGTGAGGGGACGCCATACCACACACCCTCGGCACATCCTCTGCCTGCCATTCGAGCAATCGTGGCTAAAGAAGACACCAGAGGGGAAGGAAACACTGGAAACTCTTGGGGATAGAGAGAGAGGCAAGAGGGAAGGAGGGCTAAAGACAACCATGGCAGGAAAGGAGGAGAAGAGACAAATCGTCCCTTCCCAGGGGAGGGCTCGCAGAACCTGGCCAAGAGGGGATGAAGGCCACCGTAAGAGCCTGCCGCCCTAGGCCCGGGCTCTGCTTCCAGCAACAACAGCCTGAGAGGCTGCTCAGACATTTATGCATGGACCTACAGACAGCACTGAATGAGAAAGCAAGGCCTGGAGTTACTAGGAACCCATTAAGGAGGCCAATTACTACCTTTCAAGCATGAACTTAAGTCCTACAACTTCTACAGTAATCAAACCACCCACTACTTAACCTTCCTCCCAGTCAGAAGTACTGTCCTGCAACAGGCTTGAGGGGGACACTTGCTACCCACAATGCTGGGGACCAGGTAGACTGGGACAAGGTGGACTCTCCTCCCCAGGACCAAGCAGGTTCAAAGCACACGCTAGATCTAAGCAAGGACTTTTCCGAGCAGCACTAGCACAGTTTGAAGCCCATCATTCCCTGAAGGGCTCTGACTTTTGCACCATGCAAATGCCCCCGGACCCCATGGCCGCGGCGCGAGGAAGCAGTGGCTCGGGGCACTTACGGTCACCGTGAGGTTTTCCCAGGCTATGCCAGACACGTTGATCTTGTTGCTCGCCCAGAAACGCAGCGTTTCGTTGCTGGGATGGGTCGGTGCCTCACACTTACAGCTGGCAGGAGAGAAGCCAAGACGGGGGGGGTAAGGGAAAGGCGATGGAGGTGCAGCCCGGAGCTCCTGCCAAGGGGCAGCATCTTTCTCAGGGGGAAAAAAAACCCACTAGTAGCTGGTGAGGAAGTCCAGCTTGCTGTGCATGTGCACAGGGTAGGTGTCTCGCAGGTGACTCAGCTTCTCCAGAGCCTCGTAGATGAAGATGATGCAGATGAGGGAGGCAAAGGCTTCTTCCGTGAAGCGGGTGACGTAGCACACCAAACAGCTGGCGTCGGTGGCCACCAGCACTATGCACAAGAAGGCGGTCCACAGCCCAATGCACGCCCGCAGAGACAGATAGGAGAGCGCGTACTCCCTGCGAAAGCAAAATGAAACAAAGGCTGGAAAGGCCAGCAAGAGGCCCTGAGCCATGCCTGCCTTCGGGGAAAGCGGGGAGCAATTTTGGAGCGTGTCAAGGCTGCGGATGGGAAATGCCGTTTCCATGTACTACCACAGAGAGCCTCGGGGCTGTGGTGTAGGGTGTAGACCCACAGGAGGAGAGGCCAATTACTTAGTTACCACTGCTGAACAAGGATCTTGTGTTAACACCTTGGAGGCTGCTCGAGGTCAGGTCCCTCTTGGGCCAGGTGGTGTTCTCCCACATCACCCTGACGCCCTAACACTGAAACCAGCTGGGTGTGCACCCAGTCACCTGCTGCCAGCAAGCTGGGGCTTAATAATAAACCTTATGGCAATATAAGGGTGGTTTATCTCCCATCAAAGCCATCGCAACAAAAGGACTGTCACTAAAATCTAGCAACTACCCCTAAGAAAAAGAAAAGAAAAGAAAAGCATCTTTTCTCCATCACTGCCCCCTTCTGAAGGCTCTCGCAGCACCCAGCTGCGGCAGCCAGCCTTACTTGCAGAATTTGTAGAGGATCTTCTCGAACACGAGCACGGGTCCCGTGCTGCCGAGGATGGTGAGAGGTTGGCCGGCAAAGAGGCAATACACCACGCCGGCCATGGACGCGCCCAGCAGCGACTCCATGGCACTCTGTCCGGGGAAGAGAGGCAGCCGTGAGTAAATAAATCGTTAGGGAGAAACAACAACCAAAGCCCATTCACTGCAGCAAGGACTTTGGCCTGAGTTTGATCCTCCCCCATGGCCCCCAACAGAGAGAGGTGCTCACTATGTGGCCATTGGTCGCCTCCCCCAGCAGTCCCCCAAAGGTGATGACAGGGGACATGCAGGCACAGTAGAGGAAGAGGAAGGACGCCAGGCACTGCAGGCTCAGACCATCCCGGAAGTCGCTCCAGAACCACGGGGCTTTCCGCTTCACGTCCAGGGTCAAACCTCCAAAGAGCCTGCAGGAAGGAAAAAGAAGAGAGTCTGTTCTCTTGGAGGAACACGCTGACTTTGCTTTGCTGCAGAAGGGCAATCACAAGCACAGAGCAACTTCCGTGGCTAAAAAGAAGCACTCTCCTTCATCCCAAATCAAGGAAACCTGCGTGCAATGGTGATGGCTGGGGCTGAGCCCAGCTGCCCAGATCTCCCCCCTGCCCAGCCCAGGGGACCAAGCTGGTCATGTGGAGCCCCTTCACTGAACCAGCTAACCCCAAAGACCTGCTAGAAGGGAAGGTGCATGCTCAGATTTGAGGGGCAAACAGAAAAAAAACACCCAAACTATTAAAGCTCCCACCTTCCCGTCCGCTGCAGTTCAGGGCCACAGTGTTTCTCCAGCGTGCTGTGAGAAGCACCGTCATCAAGAGCTCCTGGCGTCTTCCTTTTTTCCTGTTAAAATGGAAGTAAGATAAAGCTATGGACTTGCAACCACTGGCTCGTTTTGCTTCTGGTCTGGCTCTGTGACTGTGTCAGAGCAGGACCTTGTGAATTTGGGCCCCTGAACAGCATCCCCAGCTGTCCTGCCCGTCCCCCTCGCGCCTCCCGCCGACGCGTCACCCACCTGCGAAGGGACGTTTTTCGGGGGCTCGATTCGGATCGATGGATCCCACTCTCCTGGCGGCAAGACCGTGACCTGATCCAGAAACTCGTCGATGCCAGCCACCAGGTCAGCCCCGTTCTTGGCTTTATAGGCAACGTCACGGAAAACCTGCCAATAGAAGACGACCTGGTGAGAGGACAACCCAGCTCGGATGTCCTAACCAGTGCAATAAACTCTTGCCTAAACGCAAGGCTTTTTCCCCAAAATTTCCTGCTGGAAAGGGCAGGAAATATTCCCCCAAAAGGAAAAAATCTGTGCATCATGGCATTTGTAATCGTCTCCCCCACGAGGCCCCTGTCCCCCATGGCACACCATACCCTTCTGCTTAAAGAGCAAGAGAAGTTTTACTGGCCCTGGCAATGCCACCACTGGGGACAGCGTGCTGGGGACCCCGGCGAGAAGGATGAGGTGCAGGATGCACCCCGGGTGGGATTTCAGCCTCCAGGATGTGGCGTGATGCAAATCTGCGTGTTTGCTTTGGGGTGAGAAAGAGGGCTGGGCTGTTTGGAGAGCTGCGGGCAGCTGGGACAGCAAATCCTCTTCCTCACTACTTCAGAGACAGGGAGAGCTGAAGAAAGGCAAAAATGACCCGGAGCTATCTCATCTTGTCGCACCTCATCCGTCATGATAGTGGCCATGGACCTGCCGATCTCATGGTACTGATGGGCTTTTCCTTCTGGCCCAAGCAAAACAAACAGGAACCTGGGCAGGAAAAACAAAATGAGAGAGAGAAGAAGGTGTCCTTGCTCCGAGAGCACCCAAGGAAAGCCCTGGCAGCTCCCAGCCCAGAGCGTGGCTCAAGACGGGACACGTAGGCTCAGCGACGCCGCGATGAATTTGAAATTCTTCCAAGCCGACGGCAAATTTAATTTGGGGGCCAACTTTCATTACAATTGGCCGATGGGTTTAAAAGCTACAGCAGGGAATGGAGAAACAAAGGCGAGGAGATGTGGGTGGGGGAAACGTGCTTGCTCCCCCTCCCACTCGCCTTGTTCCCTTGGGACACCAAACTGATGCCTGCAACTTGATCTTTGGTTGGGTGTCTTTTTTACGGAAAAAAATTTGCGCTTCTCATTCACACCTTGTTGGGATGGGAACTTCTGTCATGCCTGAGAGGAGGACAGCCGGGCTCAGGCGGACAAATGCCACGATGGGCTGGTGAAGGAAATCCAGCTCTCCTACCAGCACGTTGGATGCTTCAGCCCCGGTGGGAATTTTCTTCATGAAGTGCAGCTCCGCCTGGGCACGACAAGCGATTTTCAGGCAATTACCCCAACAGCAAAGCCCACAGCGCTCTGCAGCACACTCTGCAGCCAAGTTTGCAAGAGCAAAGCCGGCCCTAAAGGCGTAAGAAAGCTGCGAGTGTCTCACCTTGCTTAAATCCATTGCTCTGCTCTCAGGGTTCACCCCATCTTTAGCTTCCGCAGCGGTGGGAGAAGGACAAGGGGTGATTGTTTGGGCTGGTAGGAAGAAGAAAGACACTCAGAAAGATGGGCAAGGAGCAACTGGGACGCTTCTCCTTTGCCCGGACAAGTCTAATGGGGCCACAGCCCTGCAGAAACCCTCACCTGGCTTGTAGAGGAGGTGCAGGTCTGACTGCCTCTTGCTCACGTCAGCAAACGAGCAGACAGCGGGGAGAAGGTTGGTTGTCTTCTCGTTCTGATGGTGGTGCTTCCTCAAAAGGACTTCTCGAACCTGCGCCCGCATGTGCTCGTCAAACTCCGTGGACTGTTCTTGCTGGGCCAGGATCATATCTGAGGATGGCAAAGGGAAACGAAGCCGTCAGAGCAGAAACCCCAACAAGTCCCGACCCCCAAAGCCCCCAGGGAAGGCTGTGCCACACAGGCTGCACCCTAATGCCGGCTCAGCCTTGCACAGCAAGGCCTTTTAACAATGTTCAGCCTTTGCAGCGAAAACGAGAATTTTCTTTTGCTAAGAAACATCATCCAAGTGCTTATTCATCATTCCGCTAAGATAAATATTGCCCATTCTAAATAACGCAATTTTCTTGCCCGACCTGGCCTTTCTGACTCTACACGTTTACCCAAATTATAAGCAATCTAGAGCACAGACGTTCCCAGAGTTTCCCGTGCTGATCGAGTGCAATTTGCCGAGCCCAGGGAGAAACGTGCTAAGAACGGCTCCGACTTCTCCAGCCCTTGAAAGGGCTGAATGGAGACCTGCCGCCAGCCAAAGATAACTTCTCCAAAGCGGCTTTTGCAATTAACTTCAAGTATCTTCCCCACAGGAATACACTGCTTGGTCATCGCCAGATAACCTCTGCCTTAAAACTCTTCAATGCTGGATGTTAAGGCAAAAGTAAGAAAAAGAATGCGAGGAAACAGCTTGTAAGAAATCGTTCCCTTAAGGAGGTTCAGCTCTTACGCGGACTCCGTATTTCTAAGAGCAGCCTGCTAAGCCCTGACACACGCTCCTTTTTGGCTGCAGAACATTCTCTAGTGGCTTCTCCAGCCCCACAAACTGCTTTCAAAAGGACCCCGTATGGGAAGAAAAAAACGGTGCGACTGTTGCACGCCCAGTCTACATCCAAAAACAGCTCATGAGAAAAACACAGTGGGACTTCTGGAAAAGGACGTGCCATTAGGGCAGGGTCTGATGTGGGAGTGAAGAGCTGAGCTCGGCCGTTCCCGGAGGGATGCAGTGCCCACGGTACCTGCAATCTCTTCGATGCTGTTGGCACAAATGTCCAGCAGCACCGACCCGTTGCTGATGCAGCTCCTCAGCTCGGAGAGGCTGTGCAAGGACAGCGTGCCAACGTAGGGCTTGCTCCAGCGCTCGCCGCCATCTTCCACGTCCTCCTCAAACTTCAGCCACCTGTGGACATCGGGTGCGATCAGCCCCATTGCAAGAAAACAGCCCCAGCTCTGCAACCCCTTTGACAGAGCCACGGGGTGGCAAGAGGAGAAGGCTCCTCGTGCCGCCACCTGCAGCTGCAAAAGCTTCGCGTCCTGGAGGGGAGAAAGCAGAGCCCACGGGCGCTGCCGGTGCGGGGACTCCTCTCCCACCGCAGCCAAGCAGCAGGGATTTACCTTGCCGTTTCCTTCCACTCGGCATCTCGGCCCTCTTTTACACAGATCTCATCCAGCTCGGAGAACAAGTGGTGAGGGACATGCTGCTCATCCTCCTTGGTCCTGAGAATGAACTGCACCCGCTGGGACGGGGAGCCTGGGGGCAGAAGGCAAAGACCCATCCCGTTACCGCGCCTCAACACAGCTCATCACGCTCACGTGCAAAGTGGCCATCAGCACCAGTGCAGCCATAAACACTGGGCTGGCCCCTCTCCTCTGCGTCTGTCTGGGCTTGCACAGAGCCATGGAGAAGGAGAAGCATCTAGTCCACCTCTGCATAAGGATGGGCTGCTTTCCTTCCCCACATTGCCATTTTTAAAGCCAGGATCCCTCTAAGGAAGACGAGCCTACACCCATTAGGCATTTAACTGCATTAAAAAAAAAACCCCAACCAACCAACAAAAAAAAGAAAACTTGGGAAAAAGAGGGTGTTGCTCAATAAGGCCACTTTCCCTCGGAAGAACAGCAACTCACTCAAACTAGCCACGGGGACCTGCTCGCAGAAGGCCCCAGCGCCCACGTTGCCCCCAGGAGTTTAGCGAATGCCGCGGTGGGACTTACAGTGGTAGCCCTGCTCCGTCGGGGCAGAGTCCTTCTCCCGTTCCCCTTCCCGATGCTTCTGGCTGTGGCGTCGGTGATGCCGGTGGCTCTGCCTAACCAGTGGCATCCACGCGCCCACGTACAGGGTCCGGTGGCCTGCGAAAAGCGAAAAAGCGGCGTGTTTTGCAGCACTCTCGGCATTGCAGCAATGGTTGAGGTGGCCGGTGCCTTGCTAAGCCACGGTTAAATCCCAGGAGCAACACCACCTTCCCTTAATCTTATTTTCACCGGACCTCCTTTTTTGCAAGCCTATTTTACTCGAGCTTTGCAACAACACAGCAACAACAAGCGTTGGCTCCGCCTCATCTAAAAGTGCCCTGAAAGTATCGGACCTCTTCTCAAATTCCAGCTTCGGCTGGACAACACTCAGACTTGCTCATTAAGCAGCAACACAAGCTAATTATTGTCAAAATCTCTGTATGGCACGAGGCGACAAGAGACGGTCAAATCAGTCCCATCGTAATGAACTCCAGAACAAAAAAAGAAAATCACAGCCCCGCGTCTGCAGCCCTGAAATGATTCTCCTGACCTCTCCAAGCCAGGAGCAGCCTCTGCGAGAAAAAAAGCCGTCAATTATCGAGCCCCGTGGCTACAACTCACACCGTGGCCTCCCGGGGGCCTTTTTCCCTCCGTTTAAAAAGCCGTAATAGTAAAAAACCTGACAATAACTGTGCTGCTTTATTGAGAAGCGCGGCACGTTTTGCTGCACGTGATGCGACACCCAACAAGGCACACTGGAGAGACTTTGTGCAATGGGAAAACGCGCTGGGCTGGTGGCTCCTCTACCAGGATCTCAGCAGAGACTCACCTTCCAACTCCTCCTTCTCATAGCAAATACTGACAGCGTTGCTCCTTCTTCCCCGGTCGATCACTGCCTCCTCGTCATGTCTCTGTTTAGCAACGACAAGAAGGGAAAAGTTGGGGCTGGGGGTGGAGAGCTCCCTTACGTCCTCCCAGCCATCATCCAGCCCTGCGTCCACGCGAGTCCACGAGCCATCACGCCTCTGCGTGCCTCCTCCTCCTTCAGGCACAGCCCTAAAACCACGGACTTGTAGGAGGTTTTTCTTCCCATACGCAAATAAAACAGCCCATAACATCACCTGTACTGCATACCATGAGAGTCTGGACGTATTTCATACAGCAGGAGAGGGATGACTGTTTCAGACCAAAAAAACCCACCTCCTGCTTTGTTCTTCAGGTTCCTGTCTAAAAAAGCGATTTCCAAACTGGAAAAAATAACCCCAACCCACAAAACTGCACTTTTGAGCCCCGGCCGTGCTACCTGTAACTCTTCCAGAAGTGTCATTTTGTGACCCCCAGTTGGGTTCATCCTCACGTCAGTCACTGGGTTTTGGGGACAACTGAACCTCCAGGTCAGTCAGGGGGCCCGATTCCCCAGGGACTGATGGAGTAGCCCTCACGGGAGGAGCTAAGTGGCACCCAGTGTGCACCAACTCCAGAGACACAATAGGGACCATTATGAAATCACAAGCTATGATGCGGATCCAGGCAGCTACTTAAAGCCACGCACCCCTAGACCCTTCCCGCTTGGAAAACTTAGTGCCTGGGGAGAAGCCAGCTCTGCTTTCAGCAAAAACTCTCCAGAACAGAGAAACTTCCTGCATGAGAGGTGTCAGGCTCAAAAGTGCGCAGAAGGAAAACCCTCCACAGGCTCGTTCGCCCTCCTGAGAAGCAAAGCCCATTAGCAGCAGCATGGTTTCTCTCTTTTTCTTTCTAACAGTAGAGCTGAAGCTCTAGCATCCTGAGGATAACGGGAGGTACAAATACGGTAGGGAAAAAGAACATCTTACTGGATCGATGGGTAGATTCAGAAAAAAACCCTGCTACACAGTAGTTTATCCCGACTGCTAGCTAGAACCGAGAAGACTGTTTTTTCCACCTGCGTCGACAGTTCCGGTGAAACATACTACTCGTCTAGGACGGCTGCATCTGAGGAACGAGAATTAGTTATCTGCAATACAAGGAATAACAATGAGTCATTTTGTGTCATGATATTCATCAGACTGCACAGAGAAACAAGAGACAAATGCATTTGAATAACCATGTCTTGTGTTACGTTTTAACCACTTAACATTCCATGAGAAATACCCCAAGAGCTCAAGAAGAAAGAGCAGAAAGACAGGAGACAGGTGAAAGCCGAGAGCGCCAGCTAGACGGAATGAAAGACCCTCTTCCTTCTCTGAAGCTTCAGCAAGGCTTCCTTCACCTGCTTGTTCCTCCGACTGTAAATGACGGGGTTCAAACTGGGGCTGACGAGACTGCCGAAAAGGGAAAGAACTTTCTCCCTCCCAGAGGAGTTACCGCTCCCGGGCCCCGCGTACATGAAGATGGCGTTTCCATAAAAGACACCCGCCGCGGTCGGGTGGGAGCCACACGTGGACAAGGTTTCGTGCCATCCTGGCGCAGAGCGGATGCGCAGATCGGTGGCCGGGGTGTCCAGGGAGGAAATCAGGATTAAGGCTAAAGGCAAGAGGAAGAAGCACACACAGACAGCAAAGATCAGGACTTTATTGGCAGGAGCGGCAGTGCAGGCCAGCTTTAAGACAGCAACAATTTCACAGGAGAAGTGGACAACCTCGCAGGGGCCACAGAAAGGCAGGTGTAAAGCCAGAGAGGCTTGCAGTGTGCCCAATACGAACGCCAAAGCCCACAAAACCGTGGCAAGGGTGAGGCGCAGCCTCCAGATCACGATGAGGGCATAGCGCAGGGGACGGCAGATTGCCACGTAGCGAACATGAGACATCACAGCCAGCAGCACGCACGCTGTAAGTGCAAAGATTAAATAAAGATGGATCTGTGCCCCACACCCAGCACAGGAGAGGGCTCTGCCTTGTCCAAGGAGGCTCCTTAGCATACGGGGGACATTGCTGGAGGCGTAGCAGATGTCCGCGATGGAGAGGTGGCAGAGGAAGAAGTACACGGGGCTGTGGAGGCAGCAGTCCAGGCAGATAAGCAGAAAGACAAGTGCGTTTCCCATCAGAGTGGCAGAGCAGAGGGCAGAGAAAAGGCCAAAGAGGCAGTGCTGCAGGGCTGGGGTGCTGCAGAACCCCAGGAGGACGAATTCTGTGACAGTTGCTTCATTCTGCACGCTGTGCTGGAGGTGAGGCAGCACAAACTGCGACCACGGAGGTCTGGAAGCAAAGGAGCAAGGAAAAGGAAAGAAAAAGGAGAGTTTTCCTAAGAATGTTGTGTCCTTTACTCTTTACGCTGCAGCTCCCTTCTCCCCGTTCTTCCCTCTGACTCCAGTGAAAGGTGCGTACTACCCTCCCCACGCTGAGCGACGTACATCTGAATTGCAAGCTCCAATCTCTCTGCAAACTTTGAGCAGCTTGACCAATCTCGCACAACTTTGCTGCCTAGCTTGCCCTTGAAGTCTTTCTTTTCCTGGGTTGGTTTGGGGTTTTTTTTGCAGGGGGTGGGGAGGGGCAGGGGGTGGTTTTGCTGTTGGAGAAGATAAGATGATGAAGATTGCAGGTGTCGATTAAGGTGAAGTCAGAACAACTTCAAAGCAGCTATTTTAAATTAAGTCCATATTAAAAGGAATGCACAGTTCACAGAAGAATTCCAGTTTTACCATTAAACCAACCAGCATTTCCAATCCACTGCCGTGTCCTCTTTACCTTCGTGCAATGCATTCCTATTGAATCCTGCAGTTGCTTGATCCGACTCCCCTATCCCAGCAGGGAGGCTACTGCAGGCCCGGGAAGGTCAGGCAGAACGTCACCTTGGTTCCTGCTGTGCAGCTGCTCGCCGTTACCAGTTTCGCAGGGTGCTGGTCAAGGTCCCTGGGCATCCCCTGGCACTTGTCTCCACGCGGCTCTCTGGTCTCCAAGATCTTCCGCCACTTCCAGGATACTTCCTCCAGCCAGGATCTTCACCTTTTCCTTCCTGGGTCCCTTTCTTCTCTTCAAGATCCCTTCTTCTTTCTGGGAACCCTTCTTTTTGCCACCACCTCTTCTTTCTGGAACCCCACGCCCCCCGTTTTCCCAATCTAAGTTGTCTATGTGAGCAGTACGATGGCTGATCAGCCTCCGAATTAAGGCTTCTGGCTCCTAGCTCTTTAGTAACTGTAGGATTCGGGACACGCTGGCTGCGTGTAGCAAGAAGCAGGCTTCTGCTTGACAGCTCAGAATTCAGTTTCAGACATTCACACGCACAGACCTTGCCACACACGTGCACCCCGTCACGTCTTGCCTGGTAACCTTCACAGTTTGAGCCAGTTTTTTGTCTACGGCCGGGCTTCAGACCCAGGGCATGGCCACAGAAGCGCATTCCCCCCGTCAGTCTGTGAGCTGAGCAAGGGAGAGTCAATACTTGTCTGGTGAGCCTCATACCCAGGCAATGTGGGCGACCCCTCTCCTGCGACAGCCCTGGCAAAAGCCACAGCAGGGTGCTCCCTTGCCTCTGCCTAGGTCACCGGGGTTCCCCTGCCTGCCATTGCTCCTTTGTCCTCCTCTGTGTTTGTGGAGATGAACCTTTAACCACACAACCTAACACCTACAACGCCGGGAAAAAGAGAGGCTGCAGAGGGTCCAGCGGGGAAGGTCGCCGATGTAAAATGCTCTTTGTGAGAGGCAGCACACCCAGCTCACCTCCTTGCTCCTGAGCTGCTCTATCGGAAGCACTGCGTGCAGGACGCTCTGCTCAACAGGCTGTGTCTGTCTCTGACTGCCTTGTCCTTGCTGCAGCACCGTGTGCTGGGGGAACGCCACGGAGAGCAAGGAGGACGCTCTTTCCCCAGGAGCAACGGAGGGTGCTCAGCTGAGTGCTGCTGCAGGGGCCAAAGTGGGGCAGGCAGGCAGGCAGGGGAAGGCAGGAACGAGGGAGCTGGGAGGAACCGGCCAGTCTGGGAGATGCCCGAGAGGCTCGAAAACCCTGTAAGCACAGGACGAGCTCACAGGAGGTTCAACGTGAGGCCCTGTGCTTAACCATGCCCTCCAGATCTGGACCTTCTCTGCTTCCCGAGTTACCGTGCAGTTTAACAGCCTGGTGCAGAGATCCTGACTGGGAGATCACTGTACCTCCAGGAGTTAGGGATCCACCTAACAGTTAACCTGAGCGGGTGCAGGTCTGTGCTGCGCTGTACCTACAGCGTGGCCTTCAGGCTGTGTCCCTACACATGCCCCTTGGCCGCAGGATAAACGGAGCTGGTTGACTGTGACAGAGGAGCCTCCAGGCAGCTCCTGCTTGGTACCAGCGATTACGCCACCTGCGCGGCCCTGCCGTTATCTAAAGTGCAGCAAGAAGTCCGCGCGTGAACATCCTTTACGCAGAGAGATGTTTTCTTCTAAGAAAAGTTGTACGACACCGTGAATGACCAAAAAGGAGGAACTTCTCCACAGGCAGGATCTGTACAGTGTGCCAAGGGAAAATCCGTCTGGGGTCTGCCCAATGCTGCATGAACGCAGGGTCCCCAGCATCTGAAGGGACCTAAGATTTACTTGCTACCTAGATGCCTCTTCTTGCTGCCTGTATGCCTTCTTCCTGGCTACGTCGCCTCCCAAGAGCTTGCCCACCCCCAGCCTACTGGGGAGGGGGGGAATGGTAGAGAGACAGCCCTGATGCTGTGCCAGCACTGCTCAGCCATGGCCAAAACACTGCTGTGTTATCAACAGCTTTCTAGCTACCAGTACAGAGCACAGCACCACGAGGGCTGCTGTGGGGTAAAGGAACTCCAACTCAGCCAGACCCAATAGAGAAGGAAAGTGGAGGAACAACAGAGGGGGCAGCCCAGGGACACAGAGCCCCAGGTCTCATCCGGCCGCTCCTGTGACCATACGGTGTATTCAAAATCAAATACCTGAAGTGCTTCCTTAGACGCAGTTTACAGCCAGGGGACAAGAAGGTGGCAGTTCTGCATTTTGCAGCTCCCAGGCTGATGGCAGAGCCAAAGCAAAAAAAAAAAACAAACAACAAAAACCAAACCAACCAAGAGAGGTAAGACTGGAGGCAAGGGGGCAAATGCTTTTCTTTCACCTTAGGCCAACTGCTCGGACGCTCTCTATGCTGCCCTGCCACAGAGGGCATCCCTCTCGTACCAGTAAGAGACATAAGAGCGAATTAAAGCCAGGACCCCAAACCAGACCAAAAACCCGGTCATGATGAAGAAGAAAGTGGAGAATGCATCAAACATAACAGAAAATGATTTTGGACATTCCCAGTTTACATTTGGAAAAAAGAGAGAAAAAAAAAGAGGAGGAATTAGGTATTAAAAGAAGAGCACTGAATGATAAAGCAGTAGCAGTCCCTCTACCACTACAAACCCACACCCCCACACGCACGTACGCACACAGACTTAACACCACCAAACTCCCATTGACTGTGATGTTCACCTCAGCTTGCTGGTCTAGAGATACTGAATGCCTGAAGCACACCAAGGAGAACTGAAAACATCTGCATGGCTTTAATGGGAATCCTCCAACTGAAACAAAGCGCTTTCTCCCTCTGTCTGCGTTGGCACATCCCCGAGTCACGCTCTCACTCCTCTCCTTCAAAGTCAAGATTCCTAAACGTGAAAAGCGGGAGTGGGGAATGGCGAAGGGAAGAGAAAAAGAGGGAGAGCATCATCAGTGGAAGACCTGCCAGCTGCTGCTGATTCAGCCCTGTTCGGGGGACCACCCCAGCAGAGAGGAGCTGGTTTGCGTGCCACGGTCCTCACTGCCTGTTCCCAGGGACAGGCCGTTTGCTCAGCCTTGCCGGCCAAAGCGTGGGAGAAGCGTAGGCGTGTGCCGTCGCTTGCAGAGGAGCACGGACACGTTCACGTGCAATCCTTTACCTTCTTCCTCCCTGGATTCAAAGGGTTTCTGTCTTCAAAGTGAGAGCCTTCCGTACGGTCGTTTGTGACATTTCATCCAGGATAATAATCTCAGAAGGATCAGTCCTGCAATAAATATTTCACATAGCAATCCGTGATTATGGGAACTGATGCCACCAAGGGCATTAGCATCAGCAAGAGGAACAGCGGAGCCCCGAGAATCAAAGCTCCGCATAAGTGTGGGAGGTTTTGCTGGATGAGGAGTTTTGGGAGGCAAGCCGGGGAGCTGCAGAGCAACAGCTCTGTGCAAAGGCTCTTGCTGGGGTCTAGCCCCGGTCCGGGTTCCTAAGCCACTGCTGGTACAGATCACGCCTGCAACTCCGCATGTGTAAGTATGAGGATCTCCAGCTACCGTAAAGGCACTGATGATGCAAGGTTTGGGGGTCAAACGCGAGTGCTGCAGCCGCTCTGCTTGGGGTGGCTTGCCCTGCGATCACCTCCTGCAGCCCTGCCCCCGAATTTGATTTTCCCACCAAGCTGCCTGCTGGTTTCTGTGGAATGCCCCACCAAGAGGCAAGTGGAGAAAACTCTGCCAAACACCTTCAAGCTAATCTTGCCGGGGGTCCTGGCGCTTGCTGGGGCTTTACCTGTCACTGCCTTGCTTTGGGATATCCACATCGCTCGTCTTCCCCACGTTCAGCTGAACTGAACTTGCAGCAGCAGCAGCTTCCATCGCCCTCCTGGACTCCTGATGTAAAAAAGGGACAAATCACGTTCTCTGTCTTTGGTCAAAGTGGAGATAAGCTGAATGCCCAGCACAAACTTAGCAGTCTGCCCTCCCCTTCTGCCCCTTGGCAGCTATAGGTATTAGTGCAGCAGGGGAGAAACCGTTCACTCCAAAGATTTCGGGGCAGGGGGATTGTGTGTTCAAAACACGATTATGAGCAAATCTTGCCAGCAGCAGCAGCAGCATCTAATAATAATCATCATAATGATAATGACCTTTGTGAAAAACGACTCGTTTTAAAAATTACACCTGTATTCAAGTGTTCAGCTCACTGCTACTTGAGGAAACAAAGGTTACAACGTGGGACCCAGCCTATTGGGATCTATTTCGACTGAGTGCTGATCTTCCCCCAACGTTTCCAGACAAGCTGAAAGAGAAACAGGCAATCTCACAGCCCGACGGAGATGTCCAGCCCCGAGGACCCAGCAAGCCTTACCTCTTCTTCTTCTCCAGCTTCATTTCTGGCATCGTCCAACTTCTTCTTCCTTTCTGGCATAAGGTCATCCAGAAAGCTGAGCTCTCGCTTTGAGAAGCAGAAATCCATCGCTTTCCGGACAAAGACGAGAGCCAAAACCTTCGCGAGTAAGAGGGAAGATGCGGTGAGCTCAGAGACGATGCCACCTCTCACTCCAACGCTGCAAACACCCCGCTGCCGAGCGGCGGCAGCTCTTACCATCATGGGAAAGATGATGGCGGCACGGGACACCTTGATGGTCCAGAGCAGGACGAGGCAGGTCAGCTGGATCACCGTGAACAAATGCACCTTTCGCAAGGGCACGTGCCGCAGGTAGATGAAATCCGGCTGGTGTTTCGCCGGCATCCAAAACAGCTTCAAGCGATCAAAGAACTGCAAAACAAAAGGGAGAGGTTGCCACCTTGGGACTGCGGCAAGGTTCTGGCCCTCTCGAGACGGGGAGGCAGTTTGCAGCATCTCGCTTGCCGTCAGAAATCCTGGATCCCACCGCGTTCCTCCTGGGAGCAGCACCCATTTTCCCTTTGCTCCATCTATCAACCGGCTTGCCCCCGAGAGCTGCCCACCAAACGGCAACTATTCCATGCCATTCCATTAGTAGCATTTCTCGGCCCACTGAATCCCCCAAGCGAGGATTTCCACCAGTGGTAGAAACTGCCTTCCCTTTGCACTGAATTCCCCCGCTTTCACGTAACCAAACACTGACCTGCCCTAAACCCTGAAACAGAGAGCGCTGAACTTGCCTGGTCCTCCCAGCCCTATATACCTCCTGTGCCTCCACCAATCTTTTGCTTACACAAAAGACTTTCATTGCTTGCTCTGCGAGAAGTTTTTCCCATGCCACTGCTTTTTTTCCCTGCTGCTACGGAGACAAAATACCAGGGAGCCGACACGCTGCACGCTGTAAAAGAGTCCGTACCTGAATTCCTCTGAGCGACGACACACCCATGTAGAGAAAGACGCCATAAAGCACAGGCATTGGTATAAACTGGGGGGGGAGAAAGAAAAAAAAAAAAGAATGCAATCGTTTCTTTTTCTATATTGCATTTTCAGTATTACCACCCTCTTCCACAGGCACTGCCTAAAATTGCTTGAAGCTTTCCAGCTTCCATTCAGGCTTAGAGATGGGTCAGATTTTAACCATTAAAGATTTTGTGCGCACGAGTGAGCTAAGGCTCTGCTTTAGGCTGAACTTTGGAGTTACCTCTCCTCAGAATAATCCTATTTTCCAGAAAGCTTGGAGGAAAATAGGCAATTTCACCCGTGCTGCCCTATGCCGCAGTCCGTGGCGGCAGAAAAACACTTCTGCCTATTCTTGGGGCAACAGGCAAAGGCCACATGCCTCCTTTTAGCCTAGAGACGAGATTACTTTGTGGGAGGAACGTGCAAGGAAGCCCACGGGGATGACCTCAGTGTGTTTAGCTCCTGGGAATGGCTGCTCCGGGGCATTTGGGCAGCAAATTGCAGCCAGTAAAGGGCTGCCTGTTTGAAAGAGAGCAGATGTGCTGGTCTGAATATGCTCAACTGTAACCCATAAACATGGGCGGGCCTGAAAGACACCCGAAAATTCAAGCAGTTGCGTTGCTCGCTCGCCTCGAGCACACCAAACGGGGGCCTGAAGGGCTGCAAAGCCTAACCGAGGCTGGTTCCCACCGTGGGTCGAGCCCCAAGGGTTGGGATCACCTCCTCCTCCTCCGCTCCACAACTAACTCCTCAGGCCTGCAGAGAGGGGACTGGTTTTCTGTAACCTCCAACAAGCTCGCGGTTGTTGGGTGGTTTGCATTTTCCTCTCACCTTTAACACGGAAGTGAAGAAGACGGAGCAGCCCATGAGCACAAAGATCAGCAAGCCAGTGACTCTCTGCTCTCGTATCCCCAGAAACTTGGGTTGTTCTCCTGGAGCTGAGCAGTCAGACTCTACTTTGAGGCTATTCACGTGGGTGATGGACAGGACGGTCGCAGCCACAAACCAGGGCAGCCCCATCACAGAGCACACCCCGAGCATCACGGCCACCACAAAAAGGTCCAGGTGGTACCCGCATCCTTTCTGCAGGCAGGAAAACAAGAAACAGAGCATCCCATAGCACAAGAGCAAGGAGAACGTCGCAAGGCAGACTCAAACCCGGCTCGAGCACAAGTCAACTTCTTCAGAATTTAAAACAAGAAATGGAAACAAGTAAGGGTGTATGCAAGCTTTGCACACGCACCTGGCATGAAAATCGGGCAGGAGTTCAGATGCAAGGGATATGGGGAGCTTGTGCGATACATACTTCTCCAAAAAAAAAAAAAAAGCCACCCCACAACCCAAAACCACCAAACCATTTTTTTCACTCACAAAGAAAATTCTACCACTTGCAAGGAAGGCGTGACTCTGAGTTATCCCTGGCAGCGCATCAAAACAATTCATTCCCCACACCTGCTGCTGCTGCCATTTTAAAACAAAAAGGCGCTTCTATATTGCTCCAAGATTAATTTGCTCCTCCAAAAGGTTGCTCATCTGAACTGCCCTGTCACTTGCTCCCTGCATCATCGTTAATCCAGGAGAGCATCCTGCCACGCAGCCTGGCCTTGTCCCAAACCAATGCCTTCAGAAAGCATCGGGAATAAGAGCTTCTCCCCAGACCTGCAGCCCAGAAGGGGCTGGGGCTGGGGTCATCTCTCGCAGGCCCTTACCTTCAGCTTGTGCTCCTTCCTGTTCACAATAACGGCACTGATCTGCTGGTCCATG
This sequence comes from Haliaeetus albicilla, assembly GCF_947461875.1. Classification (NCBI taxonomy): domain Eukaryota; kingdom Metazoa; phylum Chordata; class Aves; order Accipitriformes; family Accipitridae; genus Haliaeetus; species Haliaeetus albicilla. Next base: position 79,285 of record NW_027212486.1, read on the forward strand.
AATATCAAGATGGTGCAGAGCAGAGCTGGGATGAGCGCAGCCAACACCGTCCACCAAGGGTTGGGTCCTATGGGGTTGATGAACCACCCGCGGTCGTCTCTGGTAGGCTGCAACAAAGCCCACACGTCAGCATCGTCTCCCAGCCCAGGCACTCCACTGGCTTTCATTTTCCCCTCCCTCCCTGTGTCAGAGCACCTCCCAGCCCTGGCTTCACGTCCCCCTCTCCCGTGGGCTTCAGCAGTGCCGGTGTCCTCTTTGCAAGCACCTCTAGATACTTCTCCTGTAGGTGTCTAGTTTTGGGGCCATCTTCTCGGTTCCAGGAGGAAGCAAGGCACTTGGAGGTGGAAGAGGAGATGCTCACACCCCCAGCATCTCCTCCAGACTCAGCCCTGCCCTGCCCCGGCATCACCTTGTGGCACCCCCACGTGCCAAAACACCCCAGTACCTTGAACGCATGGGGGACCTGGAGCTTCGGCGATGGGATCCCAGCCACAAAGTCAAGGAGCACCATGATGACGATGGTGAGGAAGACAGCAAAGTCGCTCACTGTGGACCGTACCTGGGGCAAGAAACCAGAGGTGAAAGGGGCATGGCAAACAGGGCCGTAACGTGAGATGCCAGAGTTGCAGACATCCACAACGTTAGGCTGGTTAACCAAATCCCACCACCCCTCTGAGCACATGCAGCCTGATCCCTTGCTTAGATACTGTTGCTGTGTTTGTCCCTGTGACATCTGGTGTCAGACAATAAAAAAAGCTTAATTAGGTGGACAAGGGTTGGTTTAAGTCAAAACCTAAAAATAATAATAATAATATTAAAAATAAGAAAACAGATGTCTGCCACTACAGCTACACTCACAGCTACAATGGCAACAAGGCACTGAGGCATCCTTTAGTCCTCAAAAGGAAGCTCCTCATTCGAATCTACTTTCCGCTCGAGCACATAATGCGCAGAAGGTAAGGAAAAAAAAACCAAAACCCCAACCCCCAAAACTTTGGGAAACCTGACTTCCTACTACCTGAGGAGGAAAAATTAAAAAAAAAAAAAAAAAAAAAAATCTTCAATCTGGGGCAGGTCACGAGGCAGGTGGGAAATGCTACAATGATTTTGCACTCATGGAAATGAGTGCGGGACGTCCAAGCTCTTGGAGAGCTTGGCCTGCAAGGCCAACGTTTCCCAGCTTGACCAAGGCGGGGCAAATACTGCTTAGTGCTCCAGGAAAGCCATTTTGGGAAACGAGTGTGGAGATGGATGCTGGCCACCATCTTCTACTTACTCTGGTTGGAAAGTAGCGGCTGGTTTTAAACTTCTTCAAGAAGCCTGACAGGGCAAAGGTGGCGAAGAAGAGGATGCAGCACCAGAGGAACACGTCAGGCGTGTAGGGGCCGTCGCGTCCACAGGCAGGTCCTTGAAACTCCCCACGCAAATACCGACATTCCTGGAGAGACAGAGCGTCAGGACACAAAGGCAGTGCACGTGCGGCAGGGAAACCTCGCATAGCTAGGGGGTTTTGAGGACCTCGGTCCAAGATCCACGACCCTGTAACTGCTCCTGCCAATGGAGATTTATATTTAATGAGCAGCAGCAGCTGAACAAGTGACACATCGAACTACAGAGCGGAGAAATGAGACGTGAGGGGACGCCATACCACACACCCTCGGCACATCCTCTGCCTGCCATTCGAGCAATCGTGGCTAAAGAAGACACCAGAGGGGAAGGAAACACTGGAAACTCTTGGGGATAGAGAGAGAGGCAAGAGGGAAGGAGGGCTAAAGACAACCATGGCAGGAAAGGAGGAGAAGAGACAAATCGTCCCTTCCCAGGGGAGGGCTCGCAGAACCTGGCCAAGAGGGGATGAAGGCCACCGTAAGAGCCTGCCGCCCTAGGCCCGGGCTCTGCTTCCAGCAACAACAGCCTGAGAGGCTGCTCAGACATTTATGCATGGACCTACAGACAGCACTGAATGAGAAAGCAAGGCCTGGAGTTACTAGGAACCCATTAAGGAGGCCAATTACTACCTTTCAAGCATGAACTTAAGTCCTACAACTTCTACAGTAATCAAACCACCCACTACTTAACCTTCCTCCCAGTCAGAAGTACTGTCCTGCAACAGGCTTGAGGGGGACACTTGCTACCCACAATGCTGGGGACCAGGTAGACTGGGACAAGGTGGACTCTCCTCCCCAGGACCAAGCAGGTTCAAAGCACACGCTAGATCTAAGCAAGGACTTTTCCGAGCAGCACTAGCACAGTTTGAAGCCCATCATTCCCTGAAGGGCTCTGACTTTTGCACCATGCAAATGCCCCCGGACCCCATGGCCGCAGCGCGAGGAAGCAGTGGCTCGGGGCACTTACGGTCACCGTGAGGTTTTCCCAGGCTATGCCAGACACGTTGATCTTGTTGCTCGCCCAGAAACGCAGCGTTTCGTTGCTGGGATGGGTCGGTGCCTCACACTTACAGCTGGCAGGAGAGAAGCCAAGACGGGGGGGGTAAGGGAAAGGCGATGGAGGTGCAGCCCGGAGCTCCTGCCAAGGGGCAGCATCTTTCTCAGGGGGAAAAAAAACCCACTAGTAGCTGGTGAGGAAGTCCAGCTTGCTGTGCATGTGCACAGGGTAGGTGTCTCGCAGGTGACTCAGCTTCTCCAGAGCCTCGTAGATGAAGATGATGCAGATGAGGGAGGCAAAGGCTTCTTCCGTGAAGCGGGTGACGTAGCACACCAAACAGCTGGCGTCGGTGGCCACCAGCACTATGCACAAGAAGGCGGTCCACAGCCCAATGCACGCCCGCAGAGACAGATAGGAGAGCGTGTACTCCCTGCGAAAGCAAAATGAAACAAAGGCTGGAAAGGCCAGCAAGAGGCCCTGAGCCATGCCTGCCTTCGGGGAAAGCGGGGAGCAATTTTGGAGCGTGTCAAGGCTGCGGATGGGAAATGCCGTTTCCATGTACTACCACAGAGAGCCTCGGGGCTGTGGTGTAGGGTGTAGACCCACAGGAGGAGAGGCCAATTACTTAGTTACCACTGCTGAACAAGGATCTTGTGTTAACACCTTGGAGGCTGCTCGAGGTCAGGTCCCTCTTGGGCCAGGTGGTGTTCTCCCACATCACCCTGACGCCCTAACACTGAAACCAGCTGGGTGCGCACCCAGTCACCTGCTGCCAGCAAGCTGGGGCTTAATAATAAACCTTATGGCAATATAAGGGTGGTTTATCTCCCATCAAAGCCATCGCAACAAAAGGACTGTCACTAAAATCTAGCAACTACCCCTAAGAAAAAGAAAAGAAAAGAAAAGCATCTTTTCTCCATCACTGCCCCCTTCTGAAGGCTCTCGCAGCACCCAGCTGCGGCAGCCAGCCTTACTTGCAGAATTTGTAGAGGATCTTCTCGAACACGAGCACGGGTCCCGTGCTGCCGAGGATGGTGAGAGGTTGGCCGGCAAAGAGGCAATACACCACGCCGGCCATGGACGCGCCCAGCAGCGACTCCATGGCACTCTGTCCGGGGAAGAGAGGCAGCCGTGAGTAAATAAATCGTTAGGGAGAAACAACAACCAAAGCCCATTCACTGCAGCAAGGACTTTGGCCTGAGTTTGATCCTCCCCCATGGCCCCCAACAGAGAGAGGGGCTCACTATGTGGCCATTGGTCGCCTCCCCCAGCAGTCCCCCAAAGGTGATGACAGGGGACATGCAGGCACAGTAGAGGAAGAGGAAGGACGCCAGGCACTGCAGGCTCAGACCATCCCGGAAGTCGCTCCAGAACCACGGGGCTTTCCGCTTCACGTCCAGGGTCAAACCTCCAAAGAGCCTGCAGGAAGGAAAAAGAAGAGAGTCTGTTCTCTTGGAGGAACACGCTGACTTTGCTTTGCTGCAGAAGGGCAATCACAAGCACAGAGCAACTTCCGTGGCTAAAAAGAAGCACTCTCCTTCATCCCAAATCAAGGAAACCTGCGTGCAATGGTGATGGCTGGGGCTGAGCCCAGCTGCCCAGACCTCCCCCCTGCCCAGCCCAGGGGACCAAGCTGGTCATGTGGAGCCCCTTCACTGAACCAGCTAACCCCAAAGACCTGCTAGAAGGGAAGGTGCATGCTCAGATTTGAGGGGCAAACAGAAAAAAAACACCCAAACTATTAAAGCTCCCACCTTCCCGTCCGCTGCAGTTCAGGGCCACAGTGTTTCTCCAGCGTGCTGTGAGAAGCACCGTCATCAAGAGCTCCTGGCGTCTTCCTTTTTTCCTGTTAAAACGGAAGTAAGATAAAGCTATGGACTTGCAACCACTGGCTCGTTTTGCTTCTGGTCTGGCTCTGTGACTGTGTCAGAGCAGGACCTTGTGAATTTGGGCCCCTGAACAGCATCCCCAGCTGTCCTGCCCGTCCCCCTCGCGCCTCCCGCCGACGCGTCACCCACCTGCGAAGGGACGTTTTTCGGGGGCTCGATTCGGATCGATGGATCCCACTCTCCTGGCGGCAAGACCGTGACCTGATCCAGAAACTCGTCGATGCCAGCCACCAGGTCAGCCCCGTTCTTGGCTTTATAGGCAACGTCACGGAAAACCTGCCAATAGAAGACGACCTGGTGAGAGGACAACCCAGCTCGGATGTCCTAACCAGTGCAATAAACTCTTGCCTAAACGCAAGGCTTTTTCCCCAAAATTTCCTGCTGGAAAGGGCAGGAAATATTCCCCCAAAAGGAAAAAATCTGTGCATCATGGCATTTGTAATCGTCTCCCCCACGAGGCCCCTGTCCCCCATGGCACACCATACCCTTCTGCTTAAAGAGCAAGAGAAGTTTTACTGGCCCTGGCAATGCCACCACTGGGGACAGCGTGCTGGGGACCCCGGCGAGAAGGATGAGGTGCAGGATGCACCCCGGGTGGGATTTCAGCCTCCAGGATGTGGCGTGATGCAAATCTGCGTGTTTGCTTTGGGGTGAGAAAGAGGGCTGGGCTGTTTGGAGAGCTGCGGGCAGCTGGGACAGCAAATCCTCTTCCTCACTACTTCAGAGACAGGGAGAGCTGAAGAAAGGCAAAAATGACCCGGAGCTATCTCATCTTGTCGCACCTCATCCGTCATGATAGTGGCCATGGACCTGCCGATCTCATGGTACTGATGGGCTTTTCCTTCTGGCCCAAGCAAAACAAACAGGAACCTGGGCAGGAAAAACAAAATGAGAGAGAGAAAAAGGTGTCCTTGCTCCGAGAGCACCCAAGGAAAGCCCTGGCAGCTCCCAGCCCAGAGCGTGGCTCAAGACGGGACACGTAGGCTCAGCGACGCCGCGATGAATTTGAAATTCTTCCAAGCCGACGGCAAATTTAATTTGGGGGCCAACTTTCATTACAATTGGCCGATGGGTTTAAAAGCTACAGCAGGGAATGGAGAAACGAAGGCGAGGAGATGTGGGTGGGGGAAACGTGCTTGCTCCCCCTCCCACTCGCCTTGTTCCCTTGGGACACCAAACTGATGCCTGCAACTTGATCTTTGGTTGGGTGTCTTTTTTACGGAAAAAAATTTGCGCTTCTCATTCGCACCTTGTTGGGATGGGAACTTCTGTCATGCCTGAGAGGAGGACAGCTGGGCTCAGGCGGACAAATGCCACGATGGGCTGGTGAAGGAAATCCAGCTCTCCTACCAGCACGTTGGATGCTTCAGCCCCGGTGGGAATTTTCTTCATGAAGTGCAGCTCCGCCTGGGCACGACAAGCGATTTTCAGGCAATTACCCCAACAGCAAAGCCCACAGCGCTCTGCAGCACACTCTGCAGCCAAGTTTGCAAGAGCAAAGCCGGCCCTAAAGGCGTAAGAAAGCTGCGAGTGTCTCACCTTGCTTAAATCCATTGCTCTGCTCTCAGGGTTCACCCCATCTTTAGCTTCCGCAGCGGTGGGAGAAGGACAAGGGGTGATTGTTTGGGCTGGTAGGAAGAAGAAAGACACTCAGAAAGATGGGCAAGGAGCAACTGGGACGCTTCTCCTTTGCCCAGACAAGTCTAATGGGGCCACAGCCCTGCAGAAACCCTCACCTGGCTTGTAGAGGAGGTGCAGGTCTGACTGCCTCTTGCTCACGTCAGCAGACGAGCAGACAGCGGGGAGAAGGTTGGTTGTCTTCTCGTTCTGATGGTGGTGCTTCCTCAAAAGGACTTCTCGAACCTGCGCCCGCATGTGCTCGTCAAACTCCGTGGACTGTTCTTGCTGGGCCAGGATCATATCTGAGGATGGCAAAGGGAAACGAAGCCGTCAGAGCAGAAACCCCAACAAGTCCCGACCCCCAAAGCCCCCAGGGAAGGCTGTGCCACACAGGCTGCACCCTAATGCCGGCTCAGCCTTGCACAGCAAGGCCTTTTAACAATGTTCAGCCTTTGCAGCGAAAACGAGAATTTTCTTTTGCTAAGAAACATCATCCAAGTGCTTATTCATCATTCCGCTAAGATAAATATTGCCCATTCTAAATAACGCAATTTTCTTGCCCGACCTGGCCTTTCTGACTCTACACGTTTACCCAAATTATAAGCAATCTAGAGCACAGACGTTCCCAGAGTTTCCCGTGCTGATCGAGTGCAATTTGCCGAGCCCAGGGAGAAACGTGCTAAGAACGGCTCCGACTTCTCCAGCCCTTGAAAGGGCTGAATGGAGACCTGCCGCCAGCCAAAGATAACTTCTCCAAAGCGGCTTTTGCAATTAACTTCAAGTATCTTCCCCACAGGAATACACTGCTTGGTCATCGCCAGATAACCTCTGCCTTAAAACTCTTCAATGCTGGATGTTAAGGCAAAAGTAAGAAAAAGAATGCGAGGAAACAGCTTGTAAGAAATCGTTCCCTTAAGGAGGTTCAGCTCTTACGCGGACTCCGTATTTCTAAGAGCAGCCTGCTAAGCCCTGACACACGCTCCTTTTTGGCTGCAGAACATTCTCTAGTGGCTTCTCCAGCCCCACAAACTGCTTTCAAAAGGACCCCGTATGGGAAGAAAAAAACGGTGCGACTGTTGCACGCCCAGTCTACATCCAAAAACAGCTCATGAGAAAAACACAGTGGGACTTCTGGAAAAGGACGTGCCATTAGGGCAGGGTCTGATGTGGGAGTGAAGAGCTGAGCTCGGCCGTTCCCGGAGGGATGCAGCGCCCACGGTACCTGCAATCTCTTCGATGCTGTTGGCACAAATGTCCAGCAGCACCGACCCGTTGCTGATGCAGCTCCTCAGCTCGGAGAGGCTGTGCAAGGACAGCGTGCCAACGTAGGGCTTGCTCCAGCGCTCGCCGCCATCTTCCACGTCCTCCTCAAACTTCAGCCACCTGTGGACATCGGGTGCGATCAGCCCCATTGCAAGAAAACAGCCCCAGCTCTGCAACCCCTTTGACAGAGCCACGGGGTGGCAAGAGGAGAAGGCTCCTCGTGCCGCCACCTGCAGCTGCAAAAGCTTCGCGTCCTGGAGGGGAGAAAGCAGAGCCCACGGGCGCTGCCGGTGCGGGGACTCCTCTCCCACCGCAGCCAAGCAGCAGGGATTTACCTTGCCGTTTCCTTCCACTCGGCATCTCGGCCCTCTTTTACACAGATCTCATCCAGCTCGGAGAACAAGTGGTGAGGGACATGCTGCTCGTCCTCCTTGGTCCTGAGAATGAACTGCACCCGCTGGGACGGGGAGCCTGGGGGCAGAAGGCAAAGACCCATCCCGTTACCGCGCCTCAACACAGCTCATCACGCTCACGTGCAAAGTGGCCATCAGCACCAGTGCAGCCATAAACACTGGGCTGGCCCCTCTCCTCTGCGTCTGTCTGGGCTTGCACAGAGCCATGGAGAAGGAGAAGCATCTAGTCCACCTCTGCATAAGGATGGGCTGCTTTCCTTCCCCACATTGCCATTTTTAAAGCCAGGATCCCTCTAAGGAAGACGAGCCTACACCCATTAGGCATTTAACTGCATTAAAAAAAAAACCCCAACCAACCAACAAAAAAAAGAAAACTTGGGAAAAAGAGGGTGTTGCTCAATAAGGCCACTTTCCCTCGGAAGAACAGCAACTCACTCAAACTAGCCACGGGGACCTGCTCGCAGAAGGCCCCAGCGCCCACGTTGCCCCCAGGAGTTTAGCGAATGCCGCGGTGGGACTTACAGTGGTAGCCCTGCTCCGTCGGGGCAGAGTCCTTCTCCCGTTCCCCTTCCCGATGCTTCTGGCTGTGGCGTCGGTGATGCCGGTGGCTCTGCCTAACCAGTGGCATCCACGCGCCCACGTACAGGGTCCGGTGGCCTGCGAAAAGCGAAAAAGCGGCGTGTTTTGCAGCACTCTCGGCATTGCAGCAATGGCTGAGGTGGCCGGTGCCTTGCTAAGCCACGGTTAAATCCCAGGAGCAACACCACCTTCCCTTAATCTTATTTTCACCGGACCTCCTTTTTTGCAAGCCTATTTTACTCGAGCTTTGCAACAACACAGCAACAACAAGCGTTGGCTCCGCCTCATCTAAAAGTGCCCTGAAAGTATCGGACCTCTTCTCAAATTCCAGCTTCGGCTGGACAACACTCAGACTTGCTCATTAAGCAGCAACACAAGCTAATTATTGTCAAAATCTCTGTATGGCACGAGGCGACAAGAGACGGTCAAATCAGTCCCATCGTAATGAACTCCAGAACAAAAAAAGAAAATCACAGCCCCGCGTCTGCAGCCCTGAAATGATTCTCCTGACCTCTCCAAGCCAGGAGCAGCCTCTGCGAGAAAAAAAGCCGTCAATTATCGAGCCCCGTGGCTACAACTCACACCGTGGCCTCCCGGGGGCCTTTTTCCCTCCGTTTAAAAAGCCGTAATAGTAAAAAACCTGACAATAACTGTGCTGCTTTATTGAGAAGCGCGGCACGTTTTGCTGCACGTGATGCGACACCCAACAAGGCACACTGGAGAGACTTTGTGCAATGGGAAAACGCGCTGGGCTGGTGGCTCCTCTACCAGGATCTCAGCAGAGACTCACCTTCCAACTCCTCCTTCTCATAGCAAATACTGACAGCGTTGCTCCTTCTTCCCCGGTCGATCACTGCCTCCTCGTCATGTCTCTGTTTAGCAACGACAAGAAGGGAAAAGTTGGGGCTGGGGGTGGAGAGCTCCCTTACGTCCTCCCAGCCATCATCCAGCCCTGCGTCCACGCGAGTCCACGAGCCATCACGCCTCTGCGTGCCTCCTCCTCCTTCAGGCACAGCCCTAAAACCACGGACTTGTAGGAGGTTTTTCTTCCCATACGCAAATAAAACAGCCCATAACATCACCTGTACTGCATACCATGAGAGTCTGGACGTATTTCATACAGCAGGAGAGGGATGACTGTTTCAGACCAAAAAAACCCACCTCCTGCTTTGTTCTTCAGGTTCCTGTCTAAAAAAGCGATTTCCAAACTGGAAAAAATAACCCCAACCCACAAAACTGCACTTTTGAGCCCCGGCCGTGCTACCTGTAACTCTTCCAGAAGTGTCATTTTGTGACCCCCAGTTGGGTTCATCCTCACGTCAGTCACTGGGTTTTGGGGACAACTGAACCTCCAGGTCAGTCAGGGGGCCCGATTCCCCAGGGACTGATGGAGTAGCCCTCACGGGAGGAGCTAAGTGGCACCCAGTGTGCACCAACTCCAGAGACACAATAGGGACCATTATGAAATCACAAGCTATGATGCGGATCCAGGCAGCTACTTAAAGCCACGCACCCCTAGACCCTTCCCGCTTGGAAAACTTAGTGCCTGGGGAGAAGCCAGCTCTGCTTTCAGCAAAAACTCTCCAGAACAGAGAAACTTCCTGCATGAGAGGTGTCAGGCTCAAAAGTGCGCAGAAGGAAAACCCTCCACAGGCTCGTTCGCCCTCCTGAGAAGCAAAGCCCATTAGCAGCAGCATGGTTTCTCTCTTTTTCTTTCTAACAGTAGAGCTGAAGCTCTAGCATCCTGAGGATAACGGGAGGTACAAATACGGTAGGGAAAAAGAACATCTTACTGGATCGATGGGTAGATTCAGAAAAAAACCCTGCTACACAGTAGTTTATCCCGACTGCTAGCTAGAACCGAGAAGACTGTTTTTTCCACCTGCGTCGACAGTTCCGGTGAAACATACTACTCGTCTAGGACGGCTGCATCTGAGGAACGAGAATTAGTTATCTGCAATACAAGGAATAACAATGAGTCATTTTGTGTCATGATATTCATCAGACTGCACAGAGAAACAAGAGACAAATGCATTTGAATAACCATGTCTTGTGTTACGTTTTAACCACTTAACATTCCATGAGAAATACCCCAAGAGCTCAAGAAGAAAGAGCAGAAAGACAGGAGACAGGTGAAAGCCGAGAGCGCCAGCTAGACGGAATGAAAGACCCTCTTCCTTCTCTGAAGCTTCAGCAAGGCTTCCTTCACCTGCTTGTTCCTCCGACTGTAAATGACGGGGTTCAAACTGGGGCTGACGAGACTGCAGAAAAGGGAAAGAACTTTCTCCCTCCCAGAGGAGTTACCGCTCCCGGGCCCCGCGTACATGAAGATGGCGTTTCCATAAAAGACACCCGCCGCGGTCGGGTGGGAGCCACACGTGGACAAGGTTTCGTGCCATCCTGGCGCAGAGCGGATGCGCAGATCGGTGGCCGGGGTGTCCAGGGAGGAAATCAGGATTAAGGCTAAAGGCAAGAGGAAGAAGCACACACAGACAGCAAAGATCAGGACTTTATTGGCAGGAGCGGCAGTGCAGGCCAGCTTTAAGACAGCAACAATTTCACAGGAGAAGTGGACAACCTCGCAGGGGCCACAGAAAGGCAGGTGTAAAGCCAGAGAGGCTTGCAGCGTGCCCAATACGAACGCCAAAGCCCACAAAACCGTGGCAAGGGTGAGGCGCAGCCTCCAGATCACGATGAGGGCATAGCGCAGGGGACGGCAGATTGCCACGTAGCGAACATGAGACATCACGGCCAGCAGCACGCACGCTGTAAGTGCAAAGATTAAATAAAGATGGATCTGTGCCCCACACCCAGCACAGGAGAGGGCTCTGCCTTGTCCAAGGAGGCTCCTTAGCATACGGGGGACATTCCTGGAGGCGTAGCAGATGTCCGCGATGGAGAGGTGGCAGAGGAAGAAGTACACGGGGCTGTGGAGGCAGCAGTCCAGGCAGATAAGCAGAAAGACAAGTGCGTTTCCCATCAGAGTGGCAGAGCAGAGGGCAGAGAAAAGGCCAAAGAGGCAGTGCTGCAGGGCTGGGGTGCTGCAGAACCCCAGGAGGACGAATTCTGTGACAGTCGCTTCATTCTGCACGCTGTGCTGGAGGTGAGGCAGCACAAACTGCGACCACGGAGGTCTGGAAGCAAAGGAGCAAGGAAAAGGAAAGAAAAAGGAGAGTTTTCCTAAGAATGTTGTGTCCTTTACTCTTTACGCTGCAGCTCCCTTCTCCCCGTTCTTCCCTCTGACTCCAGTGAAAGGTGCGTACTACCCTCCCCACGCTGAGCGACGTACATCTGAATTGCAAGCTCCAATCTCTCTGCAAACTTTGAGCAGCTTGACCAATCTCACACAACTTTGCTGCCTAGCTTGCCCTTGAAGTCTTTCTTTTCCTGGGTTGGTTTGGGTTTTTTTTTGCAGGGGGTGGGGAGGGGCAGGGGGTGGTTTTGCTGTTGGAGAAGATAAGATGATGAAGATTGCAGGTGTCGATTAAGGTGAAGTCAGAACAACTTCAAAGCAGCTATTTTAAATTAAGTCCATATTAAAAGGAATGCACAGTTCACAGAAGAATTCCAGTTTTGCCATTAAACCAACCAGCATTTCCAATCCACTGCCGTGTCCTCTTTACCTTCGTGCAATGCATTCCTATTGAATCCTGCAGTTGCTTGATCCGACTCCCCTATCCCAGCAGGGAGGCTACTGCAGGCCCGGGAAGGTCAGGCAGAACGTCACCTTGGTTCCTGCTGTGCAGCTGCTCGCCGTTACCAGTTTCGCAGGGTGCTGGTCAAGGTCCCTGGGCATCCCCTGGCACTTGTCTCCACGCGGCTCTCTGGTCTCCAAGATCTTCCACCACTTCCAGGATACTTCCTCCAGCCAGGATCTTCACCTTTTCCTTCCTGGGTCCCTTTCTTCTCTTCAAGATCCCTTCTTCTTTCTGGGAACCCTTCTTTTTGCCACCACCTCTTCTTTCTGGAACCCCACGCCCCCCGTTTTCCCAATCTAAGTTGTCTATGTGAGCAGTACGATGCCTGATCAGCCTCCGAATTAAGGCTTCTGGCTCCTAGCTCTTTAGTAACTGTAGGATTCGGGACACGCTGGCTGCGTGTAGCAAGAAGCAGGCTTCTGCTTGACAGCTCAGAATTCAGTTTCAGACATTCACACGCACAGACCTTGCCACACACGTGCACCCCGTCACGTCTTGCCTGGTAACCTTCACAGTTTGAGCCAGTTTTTTGTCTACGGCCGGGCTTCAGACCCAGGGCATGGCCACAGAAGCGCATTCCCCCCGTCAGTCTGTGAGCTGAGCAAGGGAGAGTCAATACTTGTCTGGTGAGCCTCATACCCAGGCAATGTGGGCGACCCCTCTCCTGCGACAGCCCTGGCAAAAGCCACAGCAGGGTGCTCCCTTGCCTCTGCCTAGGTCACCGGGGTTCCCCTGCCTGCCATTGCTCCTTTGTCCTCCTCTGTGTTTGTGGAGATGAACCTTTAACCACACAACCTAACACCTACAACGCCGGGAAAAAGAGAGGCTGCAGAGGGTCCAGCGGGGAAGGTCGCCGATGTAAAATGCTCTTTGTGAGAGGCAGCACACCCAGCTCACCTCCTTGCTCCTGAGCTGCTCTATCGGAAGCACTGCGTGCAGGACGCTCTGCTCAACAGGCTGTGTCTGTCTCTGACTGCCTTGTCCTTGCTGCAGCACCGTGTGCTGGGGGAACGCCACAGAGAGCAAGGAGGACGCTCTTTCCCCAGGAGCAACGGAGGGTGCTCAGCTGAGTGCTGCTGCAGGGGCCAAAGTGGGGCAGGCAGGCAGGCAGGGGAAGGCAGGAACGAGGGAGCTGGGAGGAACCGGCCAGTCTGGGAGATGCCCGAGAGGCTCGAAAACCCTGTAAGCACAGGACGAGCTCACAGGAGGTTCAACGTGAGGCCCTGTGCTTAACCATGCCCTCCAGATCTGGACCTTCTCTGCTTCCCGAGTTACCGTGCAGTTTAACAGCCTGGTGCAGAGATCCTGACTGGGAGATCACTGTACCTCCAGGAGTTAGGGATCCACCTAACAGTTAACCTGAGCGGGTGCAGGTCTGTGCTGCGCTGTACCTACAGCGTGGCCTTCAGGCTGTGTCCCTACACATGCCCCTTGGCCGCAGGATAAACGGAGCTGGTTGACTGTGACAGAGGAGCCTCCAGGCAGCTCCTGCTTGGTACCAGCGATTACGCCACCTGCGCGGCCCTGCCGTTATCTAAAGTGCAGCAAGAAGTCCGCGCGTGAACATCCTTTACGCAGAGAGATGTTTTCTTCTAAGAAAAGTTGTACGACACCGTGAATGACCAAAAAGGAGGAACTTCTCCACAGGCAGGATCTGTACAGTGTGCCAAGGGAAAATCCGTCTGGGGTCTGCCCAATGCTGCATGAACGCAGGGTCCCCAGCATCTGAAGGGACCTAAGATTTACTTGCTACCTAGATGCCTCTTCTTGCTGCCTGTATGCCTTCTTCCTGGCTACGTCGCCTCCCAAGAGCTTGCCCACCCCCAGCCTACTGGGGAGGGGGGGAATGGTAGAGAGACAGCCCTGATGCTGTGCCAGCACTGCTCAGCCATGGCCAAAACACTGCTGTGTTATCAACAGCTTTCTAGCTACCAGTACAGAGCACAGCACCACGAGGGCTGCTGTGGGGTAAAGGAACTCCAACTCAGCCAGACCCAATAGAGAAGGAAAGTGGAGGAACAACAGAGGGGGCAGCCCAGGGACACAGAGCCCCAGGTCTCATCCGGCCGCTCCTGTGACCATACGGTGTATTCAAAATCAAATACCTGAAGTGCTTCCTTAGACGCAGTTTACAGCCAGGGGACAAGAAGGTGGCAGTTCTGCATTTTGCAGCTCCCAGGCTGATGGCAGAGCCAAAGCAAAAAAAAAAACCAAACAACAAAAACCAAACCAACCAAGAGAGGTAAGACTGGAGGCAAGGGGGCAAATGCTTTTCTTTCACCTTAGGCCAACTGCTCGGACGCTCTCTATGCTGCCCTGCCACAGAGGGCATCCCTCTCGTACCAGTAAGAGACATAAGAGCGAATTAAAGCCAGGACCCCAAACCAGACCAAAAACCCGGTCATGATGAAGAAGAAAGTGGAGAATGCATCAAACATAACAGAAAATGATTTTGGACATTCCCAGTTTACATTTGGAAAAAAGAGAGAAAAAAAAAGAGGAGGAATTAGGTATTAAAAGAAGAGCACTGAATGATAAAGCAGTAGCAGTCCCTCTACCACTACAAACCCACACCCCCACACGCACGTACGCACACAGACTTAACACCACCAAACTCCCATTGACTGTGATGTTCACCTCAGCTTGCTGGTCTAGAGATACTGAATGCCTGAAGCACACCAAGGAGAACTGAAAACATCTGCATGGCTTTAATGGGAATCCTCCAACTGAAACAAAGCGCTTTCTCCCTCTGTCTGCGTTGGCACATCCCCGAGTCACGCTCTCACTCCTCTCCTTCAAAGTCAAGATTCCTAAACGTGAAAAGCGGGAGTGGGGAATGGCGAAGGGAAGAGAAAAAGAGGGAGAGCATCATCAGTGGAAGACCTGCCAGCTGCTGCTGATTCAGCCCTGTTCGGGGGACCACCCCAGCAGAGAGGAGCTGGTTTGCGTGCCACGGTCCTCACTGCCTGTTCCCAGGGACAGGCCGTTTGCTCAGCCTTGCCGGCCAAAGCCTGGGAGAAGCGTAGGCGTGTGCCGTCGCTTGCAGAGGAGCACGGACACGTTCACGTGCAATCCTTTACCTTCTTCCTCCCTGGATTCAAAGGGTTTCTGTCTTCAAAGTGAGAGCCTTCCGTACGGTCGTTTGTGACATTTCATCCAGGATAATAATCTCAGAAGGATCAGTCCTGCAATAAGTATTTCACATAGCAATCCGTGATTACGGGAACTGATGCCACCAAGGGCATTAGCATCAGCAAGAGGAACAGCGGAGCCCCGAGAATCAAAGCTCCGCATAAGTGTGGGAGGTTTTGCTGGATGAGGAGTTTTGGGAGGCAAGCCGGGGAGCTGCAGAGCAACAGCTCTGTGCAAAGGCTCTTGCTGGGGTCTAGCCCCGGTCCGGGTTCCTAAGCCACTGCTGGTACAGATCACGCCTGCAACTCCGCATGTGTAAGTATGAGGATCTCCAGCTACCGTAAAGGCACTGATGATGCAAGGTTTGGGGGTCAAACGCGAGGGCTGCAGCCGCTCTGCTTGGGGTGGCTTGCCCTGCGATCACCTCCTGCAGCCCTGCCCCCGAATTTGATTTTCCCACCAAGCTGCCTGCTGGTTTCTGTGGAATGCCCCACCAAGAGGCAAGTGGAGAAAACTCTGCCAAACACCTTCAAGCTAATCTTGCCGGGGGTCCTGGCGCTTGCTGGGGCTTTACCTGTCACTGCCTTGCTTTGGGATATCCACGTCGCTCGTCTTCCCCACGTTCAGCTGAACTGAACTTGCAGCAGCAGCAGCTTCCACCACCCTCCTGGACTCCTGATGTAAAAAAGGGACAAATCACGTTCTCTGTCTTTGGTCAAAGTGGAGATAAGCTGAATGCCCAGCACAAACTTAGCAGTCTGCCCTCCCCTTCTGCCCCTTGGCAGCTATAGGTATTAGTGCAGCAGGGGAGAAACCGTTCACTCCAAAGATTTCGGGGCAGGGGGATTGTGTGTTCAAAACACGATTATGAGCAAATCTTGCCAGCAGCAGCAGCAGCATCTAATAATAATCATCATAATGATAATGACCTTTGTGAAAAACGACTCGTTTTAAAAATTACACCTGTATTCAAGTGTTCAGCTCACTGCTACTTGAGGAAACAAAGGTTACAACGTGGGACCCAGCCTATTGGGATCTATTTCGACTGAGTGCTGATCTTCCCCCAACGTTTCCAGACAAGCTGAAAGAGAAACAGGCAATCTCACAGCCCGACGGAGATGTCCAGCCCCGAGGACCCAGCAAGCCTTACCTCTTCTTCTTCTCCAGCTTCATTTCTGGCATCGTCCAACTTCTTCTTCCTTTCTGGCATAAGGTCATCCAGAAAGCTGAGCTCTCGCTTTGAGAAGCAGAAATCCATCGCTTTCCGGACAAAGACGAGAGCCAAAACCTTCGCGAGTAAGAGGGAAGATGCGGTGAGCTCAGAGACGATGCCACCTCTCACTCCAACGCTGCAAACACCCCGCTGCCGAGCGGCGGCAGCTCTTACCATCATGGGAAAGATGATGGCGGCACGGGACACCTTGATGGTCCAGAGCAGGACGAGGCAGGTCAGCTGGATCACCGTGAACAAATGCACCTTTCGCAAGGGCACGTGCCGCAGGTAGATGAAATCCGGCTGGTGTTTCGCCGGCATCCAAAACAGCTTCAAGCGATCAAAGAACTGCAAAACAAAAGGGAGAGGTTGCCACCTTGGGACTGCGGCAAGGTTCTGGCCCTCTCGAGACGGGGAGGCAGTTTGCAGCATCTCGCTTGCCGTCAGAAATCCTGGATCCCACCGCGTTCCTCCTGGGAGCAGCACCCATTTTCCCTTTGCTCCATCTATCAACCGGCTTGCCCCCGAGAGCTGCCCACCAAACGGCAACTATTCCATGCCATTCCATTAGTAGCATTTCTCGGCCCACTGAATCCCCCAAGCGAGGATTTCCACCAGTGGTAGAAACTGCCTTCCCTTTGCACTGAATTCCCCCGCTTTCACGTAACCAAACACTGACCTGCCCTAAACCCTGAAACAGAGAGCGCTGAACTTGCCTGGTCCTCCCAGCCCTATATACCTCCTGTGCCTCCACCAATCTTTTGCTTACACAAAAGACTTTCATTGCTTGCTCTGCGAGAAGTTTTTCCCATGCCACTGCTTTTTTTCCCTGCTGCTACGGAGACAAAATACCAGGGAGCCGACACGCTGCACGCTGTAAAAGAGTCCGTACCTGAATTCCTCTGAGCGACGACACACCCATGTAGAGAAAGACGCCATAAAGCACAGGCATTGGTATAAACTGGGGGGGGAGAAAGAAAAAAAAAAAAGAATGCAATCGTTTCTTTTTCTATATTGCATTTTCAGTATTACCACCCTCTTCCACAGGCACTGCCTAAAATTGCTTGAAGCTTTCCAGCTTCCATTCAGGCTTAGAGATGGGTCAGATTTTAACCATTAAAGATTTTGTGCGCACGAGTGAGCTAAGGCTCTGCTTTAGGCTGAACTTTGGAGTTACCTCTCCTCAGAATAATCCTATTTTCCAGAAAGCTTGGAGGAAAATAGGCAATTTCACCCGTGCTGCCCTATGCCGCAGTCCGTGGCGGCAGAAAAACACTTCTGCCTATTCTTGGGGCAACAGGCAAAGGCCACATGCCTCCTTTTAGCCTAGAGACGAGATTACTTTGTGGGAGGAACGTGCAAGGAAGCCCACGGGGATGACCTCAGTGTGTTTAGCTCCTGGGAATGGCTGCTCCGGGGCATTTGGGCAGCAAATTGCAGCCAGTAAAGGGCTGCCTGTTTGAAAGAGAGCAGATGTGCTGGTCTGAATATGCTCAACTGTAACCCATAAACATGGGCGGGCCTGAAAGACACCCGAAAATTCAAGCAGTTGCGTTGCTCGCTCGCCTCGAGCACACCAAACGGGGGCCTGAAGGGCTGCAAAGCCTAACCGAGGCTGGTTCCCACCGTGGGTCGAGCCCCAAGGGTTGGGATCACCTCCTCCTCCTCCGCTCCACAACTAACTCCTCAGGCCTGCAGAGAGGGGACTGGTTTTCTGTAACCTCCAACAAGCTCGCGGTTGTTGGGTGGTTTGCATTTTCCTCTCACCTTTAACACGGAAGTGAAGAAGACGGAGCAGCCCATGAGCACAAAGATCAGCAAGCCAGTGACTCTCTGCTCTCGTATCCCCAGAAACTTGGGTTGTTCTCCTGGAGCTGAGCAGTCAGACTCTACTTTGAGGCTATTCACGTGGGTGATGGACAGGACGGTCGCAGCCACAAACCAGGGCAGCCCCATCACAGAGCACACCCCGAGCATCACGGCCACCACAAAAAGGTCCAGGTGGTACCCGCATCCTTTCTGCAGGCAGGAAAACAAGAAACAGAGCATCCCATAGCACAAGAGCAAGGAGAACGTCGCAAGGCAGACTCAAACCCGGCTCGAGCACAAGTCAACTTCTTCAGAATTTAAAACAAGAAATGGAAACAAGTAAGGGTGTATGCAAGCTTTGCACACGCACCTGGCATGAAAATCGGGCAGGAGTTCAGATGCAAGGGATATGGGGAGCTTGTGCGATACATACTTCTCCAAAAAAAAAAAAAAAGCCACCCCACAACCCAAAACCACCAAACCATTTTTTTCACTCACAAAGAAAATTCTACCACTTGCAAGGAAGGCGTGACTCTGAGTTATCCCTGGCAGCGCATCAAAACAATTCATTCCCCGCACCTGCTGCTGCTGCCATTTTAAAACAAAAAGGCGCTTCTATATTGCTCCAAGATTAATTTGCTCCTCCAAAAGGTTGCTCATCTGAACTGCCCTGTCACTTGCTCCCTGCATCATCGTTAATCCAGGAGAGCATCCTGCCACGCAGCCTGGCCTTGTCCCAAACCAATGCCTTCAGAAAGCATCGGGAATAAGAGCTTCTCCCCAGACCTGCAGCCCAGAAGGGGCTGGGGCTGGGGTCATCTCTCGCAGGCCCTTACCTTCAGCTTGTGCTCCTTCCTGTTCACAATAACGGCACTGATCTGCTGGTCCATGAATATCAAGATGGTGCAGAGCAGAGCTGGGACGAGCGCAGCCAACACCGTCCACCAAGGGTTGGGTCCTATGGGGTTGATGAACCACCCGCGGTCGTCTCTGGTAGGCTGCAACAAAGCCCACACGTCAGCATCGTCTCCCAGCCCAGGCACTCCACTGGCTTTCATTTTCCCCTCCCTCCCTGTGTCAGAGCACCTCCCAGCCCTGGCTTCACGTCCCCCTCTCCCGTGGGCTTCAGCAGTGCCGGTGTCCTCTTTGCAAGCACCTCTAGATACTTCTCCTGTAGGTATCTAGTTTTGGGGCCATCTTCTCGGTTCCAGGAGGAAGCAAGGCACTTGGAGGTGGAAGAGGAGATGCTCACACCCCCAGCATCTCCTCCAGACTCAGCCCTGCCCTGCCCCGGCATCACCTTGTGGCACCCCCACGTGCCAAAACACCCCAGTACCTTGAACGCATGGGGGACCTGGAGCTTCGGCGATGGGATCCCAGCCACAAAGTCAAGGAGCACCATGATGACGATGGTGAGGAAGACAGCAAAGTCGC
Source organism: Haliaeetus albicilla (assembly GCF_947461875.1). Lineage (NCBI taxonomy): Eukaryota > Metazoa > Chordata > Aves > Accipitriformes > Accipitridae > Haliaeetus > Haliaeetus albicilla. Next base: position 98,720 of record NW_027212486.1, read on the forward strand.
TCACTGTGGACCGTACCTGGGGCAAGAAACCAGAGGTGAAAGGGGCATGGCAAACAGGGCCGTAACGTGAGATGCCAGAGTTGCAGACATCCACAACGTTAGGCTGGTTAACCAAATCCCACCACCCCTCTGAGCACATGCAGCCTGATCCCTTGCTTAGATACTGTTGCTGTGTTTGTCCCTGTGACATCTGGTGTCAGACAATAAAAAAAGCTTAATTAGGTGGACAAGGGTTGGTTTAAGTCAAAACCTAAAAATAATAATAATAATATTAAAAATAAGAAAACAGATGTCTGCCACTACAGCTACACTCACAGCTACAATGGCAACAAGGCACTGAGGCATCCTTTAGTCCTCAAAAGGAAGCTCCTCATTCGAATCTACTTTCCGCTCGAGCACATAATGCGCAGAAGGTAAGGAAAAAAAAACCAAAACCCCAACCCCCAAAACTTTGGGAAACCTGACTTCCTACTACCTGAGGAGGAAAAATAAAAAAAAAAAAAAAAAAAAAAAAATCTTCAATCTGGGGCAGGTCACGAGGCAGGTGGGAAATGCTACGATGATTTTGCACTCATGGAAATGAGTGCGGGACGTCCAAGCTCTTGGAGAGCTTGGCCTGCAAGGCCAACGTTTCCCAGCTTGACCAAGGCGGGGCAAATACTGCTTAGTGCTCCAGGAAAGCCATTTTGGGAAACGAGTGTGGAGATGGATGCTGGCCACCATCTTCTACTTACTCTGGTTGGAAAGTAGCGGCTGGTTTTAAACTTCTTCAAGAAGCCTGACAGGGCAAAGGTGGCGAAGAAGAGGATGCAGCACCAGAGGAACACGTCAGGCGTGTAGGGGCCGTCGCGTCCACAGGCAGGTCCTTGAAACTCCCCACGCAAATACCGACATTCCTGGAGAGACAGAGCGTCAGGACACAAAGGCAGTGCACGTGCGGCAGGGAAACCTCGCATAGCTAGGGGGTTTTGAGGACCTCGGTCCAAGATCCACGACCCTGTAACTGCTCCTGCCAATGGAGATTTATATTTAATGAGCAGCAGCAGCTGAACAAGTGACACATCGAACTACAGAGCGGAGAAATGAGACGTGAGGGGACGCCATACCACACACCCTCGGCACATCCTCTGCCTGCCATTCGAGCAATCGTGGCTAAAGAAGACACCAGAGGGGAAGGAAACACTGGAAACTCTTGGGGATAGAGAGAGAGGCAAGAGGGAAGGAGGGCTAAAGACAACCATGGCAGGAAAGGAGGAGAAGAGACAAATCGTCCCTTCCCAGGGGAGGGCTCGCAGAACCTGGCCAAGAGGGGATGAAGGCCACCGTAAGAGCCTGCCGCCCTAGGCCCGGGCTCTGCTTCCAGCAACAACAGCCTGAGAGGCTGCTCAGACATTTATGCATGGACCTACAGACAGCACTGAATGAGAAAGCAAGGCCTGGAGTTACTAGGAACCCATTAAGGAGGCCAATGACTACCTTTCAAGCATGAACTTAAGTCCTACAACTTCTACAGTAATCAAACCACCCACTACTTAACCTTCCTCCCAGTCAGAAGTACTGTCCTGCAACAGGCTTGAGGGGGACACTTGCTACCCACAATGCTGGGGACCAGGTAGACTGGGACAAGGTGGACTCTCCTCCCCAGGACCAAGCAGGTTCAAAGCACACGCTAGATCTAAGCAAGGACTTTTCCGAGCAGCACTAGCACAGTTTGAAGCCCATCATTCCCTGAAGGGCTCTGACTTTTGCACCATGCAAATGCCCCCGGACCCCATGGCCGCGGCGCGAGGAAGCAGTGGCTCGGGGCACTTACGGTCACCGTGAGGTTTTCCCAGGCTATGCCAGACACGTTGATCTTGTTGCTCGCCCAGAAACGCAGCGTTTCGTTGCTGGGATGGGTCGGTGCCTCACACTTACAGCTGGCAGGAGAGAAGCCAAGACGGGGGGGGTAAGGGAAAGGCGATGGAGGTGCAGCCCGGAGCTCCTGCCAAGGGGCAGCATCTTTCTCAGGGGGAAAAAAAACCCACTAGTAGCTGGTGAGGAAGTCCAGCTTGCTGTGCATGTGCACAGGGTAGGTGTCTCGCAGGTGACTCAGCTTCTCCAGAGCCTCGTAGATGAAGATGATGCAGATGAGGGAGGCAAAGGCTTCTTCCGTGAAGCGGGTGACGTAGCACACCAAACAGCTGGCGTCGGTGGCCACCAGCACTATGCACAAGAAGGCGGTCCACAGCCCAATGCACGCCCGCAGAGACAGATAGGAGAGCGCGTACTCCCTGCGAAAGCAAAATGAAACAAAGGCTGGAAAGGCCAGCAAGAGGCCCTGAGCCATGCCTGCCTTCGGGGAAAGCGGGGAGCAATTTTGGAGCGTGTCAAGGCTGCGGATGGGAAATGCCGTTTCCATGTACTACCACAGAGAGCCTCGGGGCTGTGGTGTAGGGTGTAGACCCACAGGAGGAGAGGCCAATTACTTAGTTACCACTGCTGAACAAGGATCTTGTGTTAACACCTTGGAGGCTGCTCGAGGTCAGGTCCCTCTTGGGCCAGGTGGTGTTCTCCCACATCACCCTGACGCCCTAACACTGAAACCAGCTGGGTGTGCACCCAGTCACCTGCTGCCAGCAAGCTGGGGCTTAATAATAAACCTTATGGCAATATAAGGGTGGTTTATCTCCCATCAAAGCCATCGCAACAAAAGGACTGTCACTAAAATCTAGCAACTACCCCTAAGAAAAAGAAAAGAAAAGAAAAGCATCTTTTCTCCATCACTGCCCCCTTCTGAAGGCTCTCGCAGCACCCAGCTGCGGCAGCCAGCCTTACTTGCAGAATTTGTAGAGGATCTTCTCGAACACGAGCACGGGTCCCGTGCTGCCGAGGATGGTGAGAGGTTGGCCGGCAAAGAGGCAATACACCACGCCGGCCATGGACGCGCCCAGCAGCGACTCCATGGCACTCTGTCCGGGGAAGAGAGGCAGCCGTGAGTAAATAAATCGTTAGGGAGAAACAACAACCAAAGCCCATTCACTGCAGCAAGGACTTTGGCCTGAGTTTGATCCTCCCCCATGGCCCCCAACAGAGAGAGGTGCTCACTATGTGGCCATTGGTCGCCTCCCCCAGCAGTCCCCCGAAGGTGATGACAGGGGACATGCAGGCACAGTAGAGGAAGAGGAAGGACGCCAGGCACTGCAGGCTCAGACCATCCCGGAAGTCGCTCCAGAACCACGGGGCTTTCCGCTTCACGTCCAGGGTCAAACCTCCAAAGAGCCTGCAGGAAGGAAAAAGAAGAGAGTCTGTTCTCTTGGAGGAACACGCTGACTTTGCTTTGCTGCAGAAGGGCAATCACAAGCACAGAGCCACTTCCGTGGCTAAAAAGAAGCACTCTCCTTCATCCCAAATCAAGGAAACCTGCGTGCAATGGTGATGGCTGGGGCTGAGCCCAGCTGCCCAGATCTCCCCCCTGCCCAGCCCAGGGGACCAAGCTGGTCATGTGGAGCCCCTTCACTGAACCAGCTAACCCCAAAGACCTGCTAGAAGGGAAGGTGCATGCTCAGATTTGAGGGGCAAACAGAAAAAAAACACCCAAACTATTAAAGCTCCCACCTTCCCGTCCGCTGCAGTTCAGGGCCACAGTGTTTCTCCAGCGTGCTGTGAGAAGCACCGTCATCAAGAGCTCCTGGCGTCTTCCTTTTTTCCTGTTAAAATGGAAGTAAGATAAAGCTATGGACTTGCAACCACTGGCTCGTTTTGCTTCTGGTCTGGCTCTGTGACTGTGTCAGAGCAGGACCTTGTGAATTTGGGCCCCTGAACAGCATCCCCAGCTGTCCTGCCCGTCCCCCTCGCGCCTCCCGCCGACGCGTCACCCACCTGCGAAGGGACGTTTTTCGGGGGCTCGATTCGGACTGATGGATCCCACTCTCCTGGCGGCAAGACCGTGACCTGATCCAGAAACTCGTCGATGCCAGCCACCAGGTCAGCCCCGTTCTTGGCTTTATAGGCAACGTCACGGAAAACCTGCCAATAGAAGACGACCTGGTGAGAGGACAACCCAGCTCGGATGTCCTAACCAGTGCAATAAACTCTTGCCTAAACGCAAGGCTTTTTCCCCAAAATTTCCTGCTGGAAAGGGCAGGAAATATTCCCCCAAAAGGAAAAAATCTGTGCATCATGGCATTTGTAATCGTCTCCCCCACGAGGCCCCTGTCCCCCATGGCACACCATACCCTTCTGCTTAAAGAGCAAGAGAAGTTTTACTGGCCCTGGCAATGCCACCACTGGGGACAGCGTGCTGGGGACCCCGGCGAGAAGGATGAGGTGCAGGATGCACCCCGGGTGGGATTTCAGCCTCCAGGATGTGGCGTGATGCAAATCTGCGTGTTTGCTTTGGGGTGAGAAAGAGGGCTGGGCTGTTTGGAGAGCTGCGGGCAGCTGGGACAGCAAATCCTCTTCCTCACTACTTCAGAGACAGGGAGAGCTGAAGAAAGGCAAAAATGACCCGGAGCTATCTCATCTTGTCGCACCTCATCCGTCATGATAGTGGCCATGGACCTGCCGATCTCATGGTACTGATGGGCTTTTCCTTCTGGCCCAAGCAAAACAAACAGGAACCTGGGCAGGAAAAACAAAATGAGAGAGAGAAAAAGGTGTCCTTGCTCCGAGAGCACCCAAGGAAAGCCCTGGCAGCTCCCAGCCCAGAGCGTGGCTCAAGACGGGACACGTAGGCTCAGCGACGCCGCGATGAATTTGAAATTCTTCCAAGCCGACGGCAAATTTAATTTGGGGGCCAACTTTCATTACAATTGGCCGATGGGTTTAAAAGCTACAGCAGGGAATGGAGAAACGAAGGCGAGGAGATGTGGGTGGGGGAAACGTGCTTGCTCCCCCTCCCACTCGCCTTGTTCCCTTGGGACACCAAACTGATGCCTGCAACTTGATCTTTGGTTGGGTGTCTTTTTTACGGAAAAAAATTTGCGCTTCTCATTCGCACCTTGTTGGGATGGGAACTTCTGTCATGCCTGAGAGGAGGACAGCCGGGCTCAGGCGGACAAATGCCACGATGGGCTGGTGAAGGAAATCCAGCTCTCCTACCAGCACGTTGGATGCTTCAGCCCCGGTGGGAATTTTCTTCATGAAGTGCAGCTCCGCCTGGGCACGACAAGCGATTTTCAGGCAATTACCCCAACAGCAAAGCCCACAGCGCTCTGCAGCACACTCTGCAGCCAAGTTTGCAAGAGCAAAGCCGGCCCTAAAGGCGTAAGAAAGCTGCGAGTGTCTCACCTTGCTTAAATCCATTGCTCTGCTCTCAGGGTTCACCCCATCTTTAGCTTCCGCAGCGGTGGGAGAAGGACAAGGGGTGATTGTTTGGGCTGGTAGGAAGAAGAAAGACACTCAGAAAGATGGGCAAGGAGCAACTGGGACGCTTCTCCTTTGCCCGGACAAGTCTAATGGGGCCACAGCCCTGCAGAAACCCTCACCTGGCTTGTAGAGGAGGTGCAGGTCTGACTGCCTCTTGCTCACGTCAGCAAACGAGCAGACAGCGGGGAGAAGGTTGGTTGTCTTCTCGTTCTGATGGTGGTGCTTCCTCAAAAGGACTTCTCGAACCTGCGCCCGCATGTGCTCGTCAAACTCCGTGGACTGTTCTTGCTGGGCCAGGATCATATCTGAGGATGGCAAAGGGAAACGAAGCCGTCAGAGCAGAAACCCCAACAAGTCCCGACCCCCAAAGCCCCCAGGGAAGGCTGTGCCACACAGGCTGCACCCTAATGCCGGCTCAGCCTTGCACAGCAAGGCCTTTTAACAATGTTCAGCCTTTGCAGCGAAAACGAGAATTTTCTTTTGCTAAGAAACATCATCCAAGTGCTTATTCATCATTCCGCTAAGATAAATATTGCCCATTCTAAATAACGCAATTTTCTTGCCCGACCTGGCCTTTCTGACTCTACACGTTTACCCAAATTATAAGCAATCTAGAGCACAGACGTTCCCAGAGTTTCCCGTGCTGATCGAGTGCAATTTGCCGAGCCCAGGGAGAAACGTGCTAAGAACGGCTCCGACTTCTCCAGCCCTTGAAAGGGCTGAATGGAGACCTGCCGCCAGCCAAAGATAACTTCTCCAAAGCGGCTTTTGCAATTAACTTCAAGTATCTTCCCCACAGGAATACACTGCTTGGTCATCGCCAGATAACCTCTGCCTTAAAACTCTTCAATGCTGGATGTTAAGGCAAAAGTAAGAAAAAGAATGCGAGGAAACAGCTTGTAAGAAATCGTTCCCTTAAGGAGGTTCAGCTCTTACGCGGACTCCGTATTTCTAAGAGCAGCCTGCTAAGCCCTGACACACGCTCCTTTTTGGCTGCAGAACATTCTCTAGTGGCTTCTCCAGCCCCACAAACTGCTTTCAAAAGGACCCCGTATGGGAAGAAAAAAACGGTGCGACTGTTGCACGCCCAGTCTACATCCAAAAACAGCTCATGAGAAAAACACAGTGGGACTTCTGGAAAAGGACGTGCCATTAGGGCAGGGTCTGATGTGGGAGTGAAGAGCTGAGCTCGGCCGTTCCCGGAGGGATGCAGCGCCCACGGTACCTGCAATCTCTTCGATGCTGTTGGCACAAATGTCCAGCAGCACCGACCCGTTGCTGATGCAGCTCCTCAGCTCGGAGAGGCTGTGCAAGGACAGCGTGCCAACGTAGGGCTTGCTCCAGCGCTCGCCGCCATCTTCCACGTCCTCCTCAAACTTCAGCCACCTGTGGACATCGGGTGCGATCAGCCCCATTGCAAGAAAACAGCCCCAGCTCTGCAACCCCTTTGACAGAGCCACGGGGTGGCAAGAGGAGAAGGCTCCTCGTGCCGCCACCTGCAGCTGCAAAAGCTTCGCGTCCTGGAGGGGAGAAAGCAGAGCCCACGGGCGCTGCCGGTGCGGGGACTCCTCTCCCACCGCAGCCAAGCAGCAGGGATTTACCTTGCCGTTTCCTTCCACTCGGCATCTCGGCCCTCTTTTACACAGATCTCATCCAGCTCGGAGAACAAGTGGTGAGGGACATGCTGCTCGTCCTCCTTGGTCCTGAGAATGAACTGCACCCGCTGGGACGGGGAGCCTGGGGGCAGAAGGCAAAGACCCATCCCGTTACCGCGCCTCAACACAGCTCATCACGCTCACGTGCAAAGTGGCCATCAGCACCAGTGCAGCCATAAACACTGGGCTGGCCCCTCTCCTCTGCGTCTGTCTGGGCTTGCACAGAGCCATGGAGAAGGAGAAGCATCTAGTCCACCTCTGCATAAGGATGGGCTGCTTTCCTTCCCCACATTGCCATTTTTAAAGCCAGGATCCCTCTAAGGAAGACGAGCCTACACCCATTAGGCATTTAACTGCATTAAAAAAAAAACCCCAACCAACCAACAAAAAAAAGAAAACTTGGGAAAAAGAGGGTGTTGCTCAATAAGGCCACTTTCCCTCGGAAGAACAGCAACTCACTCAAACTAGCCACGGGGACCTGCTCGCAGAAGGCCCCAGCGCCCACGTTGCCCCCAGGAGTTTAGCGAATGCCGCGGTGGGACTTACAGTGGTAGCCCTGCTCCGTCGGGGCAGAGTCCTTCTCCCGTTCCCCTTCCCGATGCTTCTGGCTGTGGCGTCGGTGATGCCGGTGGCTCTGCCTAACCAGTGGCATCCACGCGCCCACGTACAGGGTCCGGTGGCCTGCGAAAAGCGAAAAAGCGGCGTGTTTTGCAGCACTCTCGGCATTGCAGCAATGGCTGAGGTGGCCGGTGCCTTGCTAAGCCACGGTTAAATCCCAGGAGCAACACCACCTTCCCTTAATCTTATTTTCACCGGACCTCCTTTTTTGCAAGCCTATTTTACTCGAGCTTTGCAACAACACAGCAACAACAAGCGTTGGCTCCGCCTCATCTAAAAGTGCCCTGAAAGTATCGGACCTCTTCTCAAATTCCAGCTTCGGCTGGACAACACTCAGACTTGCTCATTAAGCAGCAACACAAGCTAATTATTGTCAAAATCTCTGTATGGCACGAGGCGACAAGAGACGGTCAAATCAGTCCCATCGTAATGAACTCCAGAACAAAAAAAGAAAATCACAGCCCCGCGTCTGCAGCCCTGAAATGATTCTCCTGACCTCTCCAAGCCAGGAGCAGCCTCTGCGAGAAAAAAAGCCGTCAATTATCGAGCCCCGTGGCTACAACTCACACCGTGGCCTCCCGGGGGCCTTTTTCCCTCCGTTTAAAAAGCCGTAATAGTAAAAAACCTGACAATAACTGTGCTGCTTTATTGAGAAGCGCGGCACGTTTTGCTGCACGTGATGCGACACCCAACAAGGCACACTGGAGAGACTTTGTGCAATGGGAAAACGCGCTGGGCTGGTGGCTCCTCTACCAGGATCTCAGCAGAGACTCACCTTCCAACTCCTCCTTCTCATAGCAAATACTGACAGCGTTGCTCCTTCTTCCCCGGTTGATCACTGCCTCCTCGTCATGTCTCTGTTTAGCAACGACAAGAAGGGAAAAGTTGGGGCTGGGGGTGGAGAGCTCCCTTACGTCCTCCCAGCCATCATCCAGCCCTGCGTCCACGCGAGTCCACGAGCCATCACGCCTCTGCGTGCCTCCTCCTCCTTCAGGCACAGCCCTAAAACCACGGACTTGTAGGAGGTTTTTCTTCCCATACGCAAATAAAACAGCCCATAACATCACCTGTACTGCATACCATGAGAGTCTGGACGTATTTCATACAGCAGGAGAGGGATGACTGTTTCAGACCAAAAAAACCCACCTCCTGCTTTGTTCTTCAGGTTCCTGTCTAAAAAAGCGATTTCCAAACTGGAAAAAATAACCCCAACCCACAAAACTGCACTTTTGAGCCCCGGCCGTGCTACCTGTAACTCTTCCAGAAGTGTCATTTTGTGACCCCCAGTTGGGTTCATCCTCACGTCAGTCACTGGGTTTTGGGGACAACTGAACCTCCAGGTCAGTCAGGGGGCCCGATTCCCCAGGGACTGATGGAGTAGCCCTCACGGGAGGAGCTAAGTGGCACCCAGTGTGCACCAACTCCAGAGACACAATAGGGACCATTATGAAATCACAAGCTATGATGCGGATCCAGGCAGCTACTTAAAGCCACGCACCCCTAGACCCTTCCCGCTTGGAAAACTTAGTGCCTGGGGAGAAGCCAGCTCTGCTTTCAGCAAAAACTCTCCAGAACAGAGAAACTTCCTGCATGAGAGGTGTCAGGCTCAAAAGTGCGCAGAAGGAAAACCCTCCACAGGCTTGTTCGCCCTCCTGAGAAGCAAAGCCCATTAGCAGCAGCATGGTTTCTCTCTTTTTCTTTCTAACAGTAGAGCTGAAGCTCTAGCATCCTGAGGATAACGGGAGGTACAAATACGGTAGGGAAAAAGAACATCTTACTGGATCGATGGGTAGATTCAGAAAAAAACCCTGCTACACAGTAGTTTATCCCGACTGCTAGCTAGAACCGAGAAGACTGTTTTTTCCACCTGCGTCGACAGTTCCGGTGAAACATACTACTCGTCTAGGACGGCTGCATCTGAGGAACGAGAATTAGTTATCTGCAATACAAGGAATAACAATGAGTCATTTTGTGTCATGATATTCATCAGACTGCACAGAGAAACAAGAGACAAATGCATTTGAATAACCATGTCTTGTGTTACGTTTTAACCACTTAACATTCCATGAGAAATACCCCAAGAGCTCAAGAAGAAAGAGCAGAAAGACAGGAGACAGGTGAAAGCCGAGAGCGCCAGCTAGACGGAATGAAAGACCCTCTTCCTTCTCTGAAGCTTCAGCAAGGCTTCCTTCACCTGCTGGTTCCTCCGACTGTAAATGACGGGGTTCAAACTGGGGCTGACGAGACTGCAGAAAAGGGAAAGAACTTTCTCCCTCCCAGAGGAGTTACCGCTCCCGGGCCCCGCGTACATGAAGATGGCGTTTCCATAAAAGACACCCGCCGCGGTCGGGTGGGAGCCACACGTGGACAAGGTTTCGTGCCATCCTGGCGCAGAGCGGATGCGCAGATCGGTGGCCGGGGTGTCCAGGGAGGAAATCAGGATTAAGGCTAAAGGCAAGAGGAAGAAGCACACACAGACAGCAAAGATCAGGACTTTATTGGCAGGAGCGGCAGTGCAGGCCAGCTTTAAGACAGCAACAATTTCACAGGAGAAGTGGACAACCTCGCAGGGGCCACAGAAAGGCAGGTGTAAAGCCAGAGAGGCTTGCAGTGTGCCCAATACGAACGCCAAAGCCCACAAAACCGTGGCAAGGGTGAGGCGCAGCCTCCAGATCACGATGAGGGCATAGCGCAGGGGACGGCAGATTGCCACATAGCGAACATGAGACATCACGGCCAGCAGCACGCACGCTGTAAGTGCAAAGATTAAATAAAGATGGATCTGTGCCCCACACCCAGCACAGGAGAGGGCTCTGCCTTGTCCAAGGAGGCTCCTTAGCATACGGGGGACATTGCTGGAGGCGTAGCAGATGTCCGCGATGGAGAGGTGGCAGAGGAAGAAGTACACGGGGCTGTGGAGGCAGCAGTCCAGGCAGATAAGCAGAAAGACAAGTGCGTTTCCCATCAGAGTGGCAGAGCAGAGGGCAGAGAAAAGGCCAAAGAGGCAGTGCTGCAGGGCTGGGGTGCTGCAGAACCCCAGGAGGACGAATTCTGTGACAGTCGCTTCATTCTGCACGCTGTGCTGGAGGTGAGGCAGCACAAACTGCGACCACGGAGGTCTGGAAGCAAAGGAGCAAGGAAAAGGAAAGAAAAAGGAGAGTTTTCCTAAGAATGTTGTGTCCTTTACTCTTTACGCTGCAGCTCCCTTCTCCCCGTTCTTCCCTCTGACTCCAGTGAAAGGTGCGTACTACCCTCCCCACGCTGAGCGACGTACATCTGAATTGCAAGCTCCAATCTCTCTGCAAACTTTGAGCAGCTTGACCAATCTCACACAACTTTGCTGCCTAGCTTGCCCTTGAAGTCTTTCTTTTCCTGGGTTGGTTTGGGTTTTTTTTTGCAGGGGGTGGGGAGGGGCAGGGGGTGGTTTTGCTGTTGGAGAAGATAAGATGATGAAGATTGCAGGTGTCGATTAAGGTGAAGTCAGAACAACTTCAAAGCAGCTATTTTAAATTAAGTCCATATTAAAAGGAATGCACAGTTCACAGAAGAATTCCAGTTTTACCATTAAACCAACCAGCATTTCCAATCCACTGCCGTGTCCTCTTTACCTTCGTGCAATGCATTCCTATTGAATCCTGCAGTTGCTTGATCCGACTCCCCTATCCCAGCAGGGAGGCTACTGCAGGCCCGGGAAGGTCAGGCAGAACGTCACCTTGGTTCCTGCTGTGCAGCTGCTCGCCGTTACCAGTTTCGCAGGGTGCTGGTCAAGGTCCCTGGGCATCCCCTGGCACTTGTCTCCACGCGGCTCTCTGGTCTCCAAGATCTTCCGCCACTTCCAGGATACTTCCTCCAGCCAGGATCTTCACCTTTTCCTTCCTGGGTCCCTTTCTTCTCTTCAAGATCCCTTCTTCTTTCTGGGAACCCTTCTTTTTGCCACCACCTCTTCTTTCTGGAACCCCACGCCCCCCGTTTTCCCAATCTAAGTTGTCTATGTGAGCAGTACGATGCCTGATCAGCCTCCGAATTAAGGCTTCTGGCTCCTAGCTCTTTAGTAACTGTAGGATTCGGGACACGCTGGCTGCGTGTAGCAAGAAGCAGGCTTCTGCTTGACAGCTCAGAATTCAGTTTCAGACATTCACACGCACAGACCTTGCCACACACGTGCACCCCGTCACGTCTTGCCTGGTAACCTTCACAGTTTGAGCCAGTTTTTTGTCTACGGCCGGGCTTCAGACCCAGGGCATGGCCACAGAAGCGCATTCCCCCCGTCAGTCTGTGAGCTGAGCAAGGGAGAGTCAATACTTGTCTGGTGAGCCTCATACCCAGGCAATGTGGGCGACCCCTCTCCTGCGACAGCCCTGGCAAAAGCCACAGCAGGGTGCTCCCTTGCCTCTGCCTAGGTCACCGGGGTTCCCCTGCCTGCCATTGCTCCTTTGTCCTCCTCTGTGTTTGTGGAGATGAACCTTTAACCACACAACCTAACACCTACAACGCCGGGAAAAAGAGAGGCTGCAGAGGGTCCAGCGGGGAAGGTCGCCGATGTAAAATGCTCTTTGTGAGAGGCAGCACACCCAGCTCACCTCCTTGCTCCTGAGCTGCTCTATCGGAAGCACTGCGTGCAGGACGCTCTGCTCAACAGGCTGTGTCTGTCTCTGACTGCCTTGTCCTTGCTGCAGCACCGTGTGCTGGGGGAACGCCACAGAGAGCAAGGAGGACGCTCTTTCCCCAGGAGCAACAGAGGGTGCTCAGCTGAGTGCTGCTGCAGGGGCCAAAGTGGGGCAGGCAGGCAGGCAGGGGAAGGCAGGAACGAGGGAGCTGGGAGGAACCGGCCAGTCTGGGAGATGCCCGAGAGGCTCGAAAACCCTGTAAGCACAGGACGAGCTCACAGGAGGTTCAACGTGAGGCCCTGTGCTTAACCATGCCCTCCAGATCTGGACCTTCTCTGGTTCCCGAGTTACCGTGCAGTTTAACAGCCTGGTGCAGAGATCCTGACTGGGAGATCACTGTACCTCCAGGAGTTAGGGATCCACCTAACAGTTAACCTGAGCGGGTGCAGGTCTGTGCTGCGCTGTACCTACAGCGTGGCCTTCAGGCTGTGTCCCTACACATGCCCCTTGGCCGCAGGATAAACGGAGCTGGTTGACTGTGACAGAGGAGCCTCCAGGCAGCTCCTGCTTGGTACCAGCGATTACGCCACCTGCGCGGCCCTGCCGTTATCTAAAGTGCAGCAAGAAGTCCGTGCGTGAACATCCTTTACGCAGAGAGATGTTTTCTTCTAAGAAAAGTTGTACGACACCGTGAATGACCAAAAAGGAGGAACTTCTCCACAGGCAGGATCTGTACAGTGTGCCAAGGGAAAATCCGTCTGGGGTCTGCCCAATGCTGCATGAACGCAGGGTCCCCAGCATCTGAAGGGACCTAAGATTTACTTGCTACCTAGATGCCTCTTCTTGCTGCCTGTATGCCTTCTTCCTGGCTACGTCGCCTCCCAAGAGCTTGCCCACCCCCAGCCTACTGGGGAGGGGGGGAATGGTAGAGAGACAGCCCTGATGCTGTGCCAGCACTGCTCAGCCATGGCCAAAACACTGCTGTGTTATCAACAGCTTTCTAGCTACCAGTACAGAGCACAGCACCACGAGGGCTGCTGTGGGGTAAAGGAACTCCAACTCAGCCAGACCCAATAGAGAAGGAAAGTGGAGGAACAACAGAGGGGGCAGCCCAGGGACACAGAGCCCCAGGTCTCATCCGGCCGCTCCTGTGACCATACGGTGTATTCAAAATCAAATACCTGAAGTGCTTCCTTAGACGCAGTTTACAGCCAGGGGACAAGAAGGTGGCAGTTCTGCATTTTGCAGCTCCCAGGCTGATGGCAGAGCCAAAGCAAAAAAAAAAACCAAACAACAAAAACCAAACCAACCAAGAGAGGTAAGACTGGAGGCAAGGGGGCAAATGCTTTTCTTTCACCTTAGGCCAACTGCTCGGACGCTCTCTATGCTGCCCTGCCACAGAGGGCATCCCTCTCGTACCAGTAAGAGACATAAGAGCGAATTAAAGCCAGGACCCCAAACCAGACCAAAAACCCGGTCATGATGAAGAAGAAAGTGGAGAATGCATCAAACATAACAGAAAATGATTTTGGACATTCCCAGTTTACATTTGGAAAAAAGAGAGAAAAAAAAAGAGGAGGAATTAGGTATTAAAAGAAGAGCACTGAATGATAAAGCAGTAGCAGTCCCTCTACCACTACAAACCCACACCCCCACACGCACGTACGCACACAGACTTAACACCACCAAACTCCCATTGACTGTGATGTTCACCTCAGCTTGCTGGTCTAGAGATACTGAATGCCTGAAGCACACCAAGGAGAACTGAAAACATCTGCATGGCTTTAATGGGAATCCTCCAACTGAAACAAAGCGCTTTCTCCCTCTGTCTGCGTTGGCACATCCCCGAGTCACGCTCTCACTCCTCTCCTTCAAAGTCAAGATTCCTAAACGTGAAAAGCGGGAGTGGGGAATGGCGAAGGGAAGAGAAAAAGAGGGAGAGCATCATCAGTGGAAGACCTGCCAGCTGCTGCTGATTCAGCCCTGTTCGGGGGACCACCCCAGCAGAGAGGAGCTGGTTTGCGTGCCACGGTCCTCACTGCCTGTTCCCAGGGACAGGCCGTTTGCTCAGCCTTGCCGGCCAAAGCCTGGGAGAAGCGTAGGCGTGTGCCGTCGCTTGCAGAGGAGCACGGACACGTTCACGTGCAATCCTTTACCTTCTTCCTCCCTGGATTCAAAGGGTTTCTGTCTTCAAAGTGAGAGCCTTCCGTACGGTCGTTTGTGACATTTCATCCAGGATAATAATCTCAGAAGGATCAGTCCTGCAATAAATATTTCACATAGCAATCCGTGATTATGGGAACTGATGCCACCAAGGGCATTAGCATCAGCAAGAGGAACAGCGGAGCCCCGAGAATCAAAGCTCCGCATAAGTGTGGGAGGTTTTGCTGGATGAGGAGTTTTGGGAGGCAAGCCGGGGAGCTGCAGAGCAACAGCTCTGTGCAAAGGCTCTTGCTGGGGTCTAGCCCCGGTGCGGGTTCCTAAGCCACTGCTGGTACAGATCACGCCTGCAACTCCGCATGTGTAAGTATGAGGATCTCCAGCTACCGTAAAGGCACTGATGATGCAAGGTTTGGGGGTCAAACGCGAGTGCTGCAGCCGCTCTGCTTGGGGTGGCTTGCCCTGCGATCACCTCCTGCAGCCCTGCCCCCGAATTTGATTTTCCCACCAAGCTGCCTGCTGGTTTCTGTGGAATGCCCCACCAAGAGGCAAGTGGAGAAAACTCTGCCAAACACCTTCAAGCTAATCTTGCCGGGGGTCCTGGCGCTTGCTGGGGCTTTACCTGTCACTGCCTTGCTTTGGGATATCCACGTCGCTCGTCTTCCCCACGTTCAGCTGAACTGAACTTGCAGCAGCAGCAGCTTCCACCACCCTCCTGGACTCCTGATGTAAAAAAGGGACAAATCACGTTCTCTGTCTTTGGTCAAAGTGGAGATAAGCTGAATGCCCAGCACAAACTTAGCAGTCTGCCCTCCCCTTCTGCCCCTTGGCAGCTATAGGTATTAGTGCAGCAGGGGAGAAACCGTTCACTCCAAAGATTTCGGGGCAGGGGGATTGTGTGTTCAAAACACGATTATGAGCAAATCTTGCCAGCAGCAGCAGCAGCATCTAATAATAATCATCATAATGATAATGACCTTTGTGAAAAACGACTCGTTTTAAAAATTACACCTGTATTCAAGTGTTCAGCTCACTGCTACTTGAGGAAACAAAGGTTACAACGTGGGACCCAGCCTATTGGGATCTATTTCGACTGAGTGCTGATCTTCCCCCAACGTTTCCAGACAAGCTGAAAGAGAAACAGGCAATCTCACAGCCCGACGGAGATGTCCAGCCCCGAGGACCCAGCAAGCCTTACCTCTTCTTCTTCTCCAGCTTCATTTCTGGCATCGTCCAACTTCTTCTTCCTTTCTGGCATAAGGTCATCCAGAAAGCTGAGCTCTCGCTTTGAGAAGCGGAAATCCATCGCTTTCCGGACAAAGACGAGAGCCAAAACCTTCGCGAGTAAGAGGGAAGATGCGGTGAGCTCAGAGACGATGCCACCTCTCACTCCAACGCTGCAAACACCCCGCTGCCGAGCGGCGGCAGCTCTTACCATCATGGGAAAGATGATGGCGGCACGGGACACCTTGATGGTCCAGAGCAGGACGAGGCAGGTCAGCTGGATCACCGTGAACAAATGCACCTTTCGCAAGGGCACGTGCCGCAGGTAGATGAAATCCGGCTGGTGTTTCGCCGGCATCCAAAACAGCTTCAAGCGATCAAAGAACTGCAAAACAAAAGGGAGAGGTTGCCACCTTGGGACTGCGGCAAGGTTCTGGCCCTCTCGAGACGGGGAGGCAGTTTGCAGCATCTCGCTTGCCGTCAGAAATCCTGGATCCCACCGCGTTCCTCCTGGGAGCAGCACCCATTTTCCCTTTGCTCCATCTATCAACCGGCTTGCCCCCGAGAGCTGCCCACCAAACGGCAACTATTCCATGCCATTCCATTAGTAGCATTTCTCGGCCCACTGAATCCCCCAAGCGAGGATTTCCACCAGTGGTAGAAACTGCCTTCCCTTTGCACTGAATTCCCCCGCTTTCACGTAACCAAACACTGACCTGCCCTAAACCCTGAAACAGAGAGCGCTGAACTTGCCTGGTCCTCCCAGCCCTATATACCTCCTGTGCCTCCACCAATCTTTTGCTTACACAAAAGACTTTCATTGCTTGCTCTGCGAGAAGTTTTTCCCATGCCACTGCTTTTTTTCCCTGCTGCTACGGAGACAAAATACCAGGGAGCCGACACGCTGCACGCTGTAAAAGAGTCCGTACCTGAATTCCTCTGAGCGACGACACACCCATGTAGAGAAAGACGCCATAAAGCACAGGCATTGGTATAAACTGGGGGGGGAGAAAGAAAAAAAAAAAAGAATGCAATCGTTTCTTTTTCTATATTGCATTTTCAGTATTACCACCCTCTTCCACAGGCACTGCCTAAAATTGCTTGAAGCTTTCCAGCTTCCATTCAGGCTTAGAGATGGGTCAGATTTTAACCATTAAAGATTTTGTGCGCACGAGTGAGCTAAGGCTCTGCTTTAGGCTGAACTTTGGAGTTACCTCTCCTCAGAATAATCCTATTTTCCAGAAAGCTTGGAGGAAAATAGGCAATTTCACCCGTGCTGCCCTATGCCGCAGTCCGTGGCGGCAGAAAAACACTTCTGCCTATTCTTGGGGCAACAGGCAAAGGCCACATGCCTCCTTTTAGCCTAGAGACGAGATTACTTTGTGGGAGGAACGTGCAAGGAAGCCCACGGGGATGACCTCAGTGTGTTTAGCTCCTGGGAATGGCTGCTCCGGGGCATTTGGGCAGCAAATTGCAGCCAGTAAAGGGCTGCCTGTTTGAAAGAGAGCAGATGTGCTGGTCTGAATATGCTCAACTGTAACCCATAAACATGGGCGGGCCTGAAAGACACCCGAAAATTCAAGCAGTTGCGTTGCTCGCTCGCCTCGAGCACACCAAACGGGGGCCTGAAGGGCTGCAAAGCCTAACCGAGGCTGGTTCCCACCGTGGGTCGAGCCCCAAGGGTTGGGATCACCTCCTCCTCCTCCGCTCCACAACTAACTCCTCAGGCCTGCAGAGAGGGGACTGGTTTTTTGTAACCTCCAACAAGCTCGCGGTTGTTGGGTGGTTTGCATTTTCCTCTCACCTTTAACACGGAAGTGAAGAAGACGGAGCAGCCCATGAGCACAAAGATCAGCAAGCCAGTGACTCTCTGCTCTCGTATCCCCAGAAACTTGGGTTGTTCTCCTGGAGCTGAGCAGTCAGACTCTACTTTGAGGCTATTCACGTGGGTGATGGACAGGACGGTCGCAGCCACAAACCAGGGCAGCCCCATCACAGAGCACACCCCGAGCATCACGGCCACCACAAAAAGGTCCAGGTGGTACCCGCATCCTTTCTGCAGGCAGGAAAACAAGAAACAGAGCATCCCATAGCACAAGAGCAAGGAGAACGTCGCAAGGCAGACTCAAACCCGGCTCGAGCACAAGTCAACTTCTTCAGAATTTAAAACAAGAAATGGAAACAAGTAAGGGTGTATGCAAGCTTTGCACACGCACCTGGCATGAAAATCGGGCAGGAGTTCAGATGCAAGGGATATGGGGAGCTTGTGCGATACATACTTCTCCAAAAAAAAAAAAAAAGCCACCCCACAACCCAAAACCACCAAACCATTTTTTTCACTCACAAAGAAAATTCTACCACTTGCAAGGAAGGCGTGACTCTGAGTTATCCCTGGCAGCGCATCAAAACAATTCATTCCCCGCACCTGCTGCTGCTGCCATTTTAAAACAAAAAGGCGCTTCTATATTGCTCCAAGATTAATTTGCTCCTCCAAAAGGTTGCTCATCTGAACTGCCCTGTCACTTGCTCCCTGCATCATCGTTAATCCAGGAGAGCATCCTGCCACGCAGCCTGGCCTTGTCCCAAACCAATGCCTTCAGAAAGCATCGGGAATAAGAGCTTCTCCCCAGACCTGCAGCCCAGAAGGGGCTGGGGCTGGGGTCATCTCTCGCAGGCCCTTACCTTCAGCTTGTGCTCCTTCCTGTTCACAATAACGGCACTGATCTGCTGGTCCATGAATATCAAGATGGTGCAGAGCAGAGCTGGGATGAGCGCAGCCAACACCGTCCACCAAGGGTTGGGTCCTATGGGGTTGATGAACCACCCGCGGTCGTCTCTGGTAGGCTGCAACAAAGCCCACACGTCAGCATCGTCTCCCAGCCCAGGCACTCCACTGGCTTTCATTTTCCCCTCCCTCCCTGTGTCAGAGCACCTCCCAGCCCTGGCTTCACGTCCCCCTCTCCCGTGGGCTTCAGCAGTGCCGGTGTCCTCTTTGCAAGCACCTCTAGATACTTCTCCTGTAGGTATCTAGTTTTGGGGCCATCTTCTCGGTTCCAGGAGGAAGCAAGGCACTTGGAGGTGGAAGAGGAGACGCTCACACCCCCAGCATCTCCTCCAGACTCAGCCCTGCCCTGCCCCGGCATCACCTTGTGGCACCCCCACGTGCCAAAACACCCCAGTACCTTGAACGCATGGGGGACCTGGAGCTTCGGCGATGGGATCCCAGCCACAAAGTCAAGGAGCACCATGATGACGATGGTGAGGAAGACAGCAAAGTCGCTCACTGTGGACCGTACCTGGGGCAAGAAACCAGAGGTGAAAGGGGCATGGCAAACAGGGCCGTAACGTGAGATGCCAGAGTTGCAGACATCCACAACGTTAGGCTGGTTAACCAAATCCCACCACCCCTCTGAGCACATGCAGCCTGATCCCTTGCTTAGATACTGTTGCTGTGTTTGTCCCTGTGACATCTGGTGTCAGACAATAAAAAAAGCTTAATTAGGTGGACAAGGGTTGGTTTAAGTCAAAACCTAAAAATAATAATAATAATATTAAAAATAAGAAAACAGATGTCTGCCACTACAGCTACACTCACAGCTACAATGGCAACAAGGCACTGAGGCATCCTTTAGTCCTCAAAAGGAAGCTCCTCATTCGAATCTACTTTCCGCTCGAGCACATAATGCGCAGAAGGTAAGGAAAAAAAAACCAAAACCCCAACCCCCAAAACTTTGGGAAACCTGACTTCCTACTACCTGAGGAGGAAAAATAAAAAAAAAAAAAAAAAAAAAAAAATCTTCAATCTGGGGCAGGTCACGAGGCAGGTGGGAAATGCTACGATGATTTTGCACTCATGGAAATGAGTGCGGGACGTCCAAGCTCTTGGAGAGCTTGGCCTGCAAGGCCAACGTTTCCCAGCTTGACCAAGGCGGGGCAAATACTGCTTAGTGCTCCAGGAAAGCCATTTTGGGAAACGAGTGTGGAGATGGATGCTGGCCACCATCTTCTACTTACTCTGGTTGGAAAGTAGCGGCTGGTTTTAAACTTCTTCAAGAAGCCTGACAGGGCAAAGGTGGCGAAGAAGAGGATGCAGCACCAGAGGAACACGTCAGGCGTGTAGGGGCCGTCGCGTCCACAGGCAGGTCCTTGAAACTCCCCACGCAAATACCGACATTCCTGGAGAGACAGAGCGTCAGGACACAAAGGCAGTGCACGTGCGGCAGGGAAACCTCGCATAGCTAGGGGGTTTTGAGGACCTCGGTCCAAGATCCACGACCCTGTAAC
The DNA here is from genome assembly GCF_947461875.1 of Haliaeetus albicilla. Taxonomy (NCBI): domain Eukaryota; kingdom Metazoa; phylum Chordata; class Aves; order Accipitriformes; family Accipitridae; genus Haliaeetus; species Haliaeetus albicilla. Next base: position 118,617 of record NW_027212486.1, read on the forward strand.
TGCTCCTGCCAATGGAGATTTATATTTAATGAGCAGCAGCAGCTGAACAAGTGACACATCGAACTACAGAGCGGAGAAATGAGACGTGAGGGGACGCCATACCACACACCCTCGGCACATCCTCTGCCTGCCATTCGAGCAATCGTGGCTAAAGAAGACACCAGAGGGGAAGGAAACACTGGAAACTCTTGGGGATAGAGAGAGAGGCAAGAGGGAAGGAGGGCTAAAGACAACCATGGCAGGAAAGGAGGAGAAGAGACAAATCGTCCCTTCCCAGGGGAGGGCTCGCAGAACCTGGCCAAGAGGGGATGAAGGCCACCGTAAGAGCCTGCCGCCCTAGGCCCGGGCTCTGCTTCCAGCAACAACAGCCTGAGAGGCTGCTCA
>NW_027212488.1:0-25714 GCF_947461875.1 Haliaeetus albicilla
AGGGTTTGGGTGGGGTCCGGGGGGGGGGGGTCAGGGTTTGGGGGGGCCCCCCTTACCTCCCCCTGCCCCCCCAGCGAGCCCCTTCGTCGAGGACCCCTCCCAGCTGCCGCCCCAAGAACCCCCCCGGGGGGGCAGAGCTCCACCAGTGACACCAGTGACACCAGCGACACCAGGAACTGGGGGGTGTCATCCCCCCCCCCCCCCCCCATTTTGGGGCAAATCCCCTATTTAAGAAGTTTTTCAACCCCGTTTTTGGAGTTGCGGGGGGTGCGCGGTGATGTCATCGCCCGGCGATGACGTCATGGTCGGGGGGGGGGCCCTACCTGCGAGGTCATGGGGGCCGTGATGTCATCAAGGAGGCGCTGCCCCTTTATTAAAGCTGCGCGCCCCGCCCCGGGGTCAGAGGTCGCCGTGAGGGCAGAGGTCACAGTGCCGAGGTCAAAGGTCCCTGAGGAAGGTCGCAGCAGGAAGCGGGGGGGAGGGGCAAGGCAGAGGGCAGCAGGGGTCAAAGTGCAAAAGGTCACACCCACACCGAGAGGTCAGGGGTTCCCGGACCCCTGAGGCGAAAGGTCAGAGGTCAAAAGTGCTTAGCGGTGTGCAAAGGTCAGAGGTCAAGGTCCCGAGCGGAAGGTACGACCTCAGGGCAGAGGTCAAAGGTCCCAGGGGCCCGCGGGGTGGGGTCAAAGGTCAAGGGTCAGCGCCAAGCAGGTGCCCCGGGTGAGGTCGGAGGTCGCCACGAAGTCAGAGGTGCCAAAGGGTCAAAGGTGGGCGTGGGGAGGTCAGAGGTCGCCCCGCAAGCGAGGCAGAGGTCAGAGGTCACGCGCGAGGTCGCAGGTCGTGGAAGAGGGCCGGAGGTTGTGGGAAAGGTCAAAGGTTGCTGGCAGAGGTCAGAGGTCGAAGGCCGCGTCGGAGGTCAGAGATCACTGCCAGAGGTCAAAGGCCACAGCGGAGGTCAGAGGTCACCAGCAGAGTCGGGCACGGGTCAACGGCCTCGCCAGAGGTCAGAGGTCACTGGCAGAGGTCAAAGGCCACAGCGGAGGTCAGGCAGAGGTCAGAGGTCGCCGGTAGAGGTCAAGCGCAGGTCGGAGGCCGCAGCGGAGGTCAGGGGTCGCCGCCCGAGGTCAGAGGTCGCCCGCCGGGGGGGGGGGGGGGGGGGGTCAGGCCAGGAGGCAGCCGCGGTCGCGGGGGGGCCGCCGGGGGGTGCCGGGGGGGGGTCGGGGGGGGCCCGGGGGGGCGCAACTGGGGGGGGGAGGGGGATGGGCTCCCCCAGGAAGAGCCCGTCGTCCGAGGAGGAGGAGGAGGAGGAGGAGGAGGAAGGCCAGCGGGGGCGGCCCCCCCTCCGCCACCGCCCCCCCCCCCAGGATGAGGCCGTGGTCGGAAAGGGGGGGCGGAGGGGGGTGGCGGGGGGTCCCGGGGGGATTCCTGGGTCCCCCCCGTGGGGGTCGGGGTCGGGGGGGGGGTCGCGGAAGGTGACGCGGGGGGAGGGGCGGCGGGCGGGGGGGGGGAGGGGTGGCGGGGGGGGGCGGGGGAGGGGCGGGGCAGGGCGGCGGCCCCCAGTTCGGGCATGGAGTGACGGTGGGGACCCCCCCGGCGGAAACGGGGCTCCGGGCCTGGGGGCGAGGGGGGAGGTGAGGGGGGCGCCCAGCGGCCCCCCCAGTGCTCCCAGTAACTCCCCAGTACCTCCCAGTAACCCCCCAATGCCCCCCACGTCTCTCTCAGTGCCCCCCAGTGCTCCCAGCGCCTCCCCAATACGCCCAGTGCCCCCCCCCAAGACCCTCCCAGTGCCTCCCAATGGCCCCCAGTGCCCCCCCAGATTCTCCCAGCGCCCCCCCAAGACCCTCCCAGTGCCTCCCAATGGCCCCAGTGCCCCCCCCAGATTCTCCCAGAATCCCACAAGACCCTCCCAGTGGCCCCCAATAGCCCCCAGCACCCCCCAAGACCCTCCCAGTGCCCCCCAATAGCCCCCAGGACCCCCCAAGACCCTCCCAGTGCCCCCCAAGACCCTCCCAGTGCTCCCCAAATTCTCCCAGAATCCCCCAAGACCCTCCCAGTGCTCCCCAAGACTCTCCCAGTGCCTCCCAATGGCCCCAGTGCCCCCCCCAGATTCTCCCAGAATCCCACAAGACCCTCCCAGTGCCCCCCAATAGCCCCCAGCACCCCCCAAGACCCTCCCAGTGCTCCCCAAGACTCTCCCAGTGCCCCCCGAGACCCTCCCAGCGCCCCCCGAGACCCTCCCAGTGTCTCCCAATGGCCCCAGCGCCCCCCCCAGATTCTCCCAGAATCCCCCAAGACCCTCCCAGTGCCCCCCAATAGCCCCCAGCGCCCCCCAAGACCCTCCCAGCACCCCCCAAGACCCTCCCAGTGCCCCCCAAGACCCTCCCAGTGCTCCCCAAATTCTCCCAGAATCCCCCAAGACCCTCCCAGTGCCCCCCAATAGCCCCCAGCACCCCCCAAGACCCTCCCAGTGCCTCCCAATGGCCTCCAGTGTCCCCCAAGACCCTCCCAGCACCCCCCGAGACCCTCCCAGTGCCTCCCAGTGGCCCCCAGTGTCCCCCAAGAGCCTCCCAGCGCCCCCCCAAGACCCTCCCAGTGCTCCCCAGTGGCCCCAGTGCCCCCCCAAATTCTCCCAGAATCCCCCAAGACCCTCCCAGTGCCCCCCAAATTCTCCCAGAATGCCACAAGACCCTCCCAGCACCCCCCAAGACCCTCCCAGTGCCCCCCAATAGCCCCCAGCACCCCCCAAGACCCTCCCAGTGCTCCCCAAGACTCTCCCAGTGCCCCCCGAGACCCTCCCAGCGCCCCCCCAAGACCCTCCCAGTGTCTCCCAATGGCCCCCAGTGTCCCCCAAGACCCTCCCAGCGCCCCCCAAGACCCTCCCAGTGTCTCCCAATGGCCCCAGTGCCCCCCAAGACCCTCCCAGCACCCCCCGAGACCCTCCCAGTGCCTCCCAGTGGCCCCCAGTGGCCCCCAAGAGCCTCCCAGCGCCCCCCCAAGACCCTCCCAGTGCTCCCCAGTGGCCCCAGTGCCCCCCCAAATTCTCCCAGAATCCCCCAAGACCCTCCCAGTGCCCCCCAAATTCTCCCAGAATGCCACAAGACCCTCCCAGCACCCCCCAAGACCCTCCCAGTGCCCCCCAAGACCCTCCCAGTGCTCCCCAAATTCTCCCAGAATCCCCCAAGACCCTCCCAGTGCCCCCCAATAGCCCCCAGCACCCCCCAAGACCCTCCCAGTGCCTCCCAATGGCCTCCAGTGTCCCCCAAGACCCTCCCAGCGCCCCTCAAGACCCTCCCAGTGTCTCCCAAAGGCCCCAGTGCCCCCCAAGACCCTCCCAGCACCCCCCGAGACCCTCCCAGTGCCTCCCAGTGGCCCCCAGTGTCCCCCAAGAGCCTCCCAGCGCCCCCCCAAGACCCTCCCAGTGCTCCCCAGTGGCCCCAGTGCCCCCCCAAATTCTCCCAGAATCCCCCAAGACCCTCCCAGTGCCCCCCAAATTCTCCCAGAATGCCACAAGACCCTCCCAGCACCCCCCAAGACCCTCCCAGTGCCCCCAAGACCCTCCCAGTGCCCCCCCAAATTCTCCCAGAATCCCCCAAGACCCTCCCAGTGCCCCCCAATAGCCCCCAGCGCCCCCCAAGACCCTCCCAGCACCCCCCAAGACCCTCCCAGTGCTCCCCAAATTCTCCCAGAATCCCCCAAGACCCTCCCAGTGCCCCCCAATAGCCCCCAGCACCCCCCAAGACCCTCCCAGTGCCTCCCAATGGCCTCCAGTGTCCCCCAAGACCCTCCCAGCACCCCCCAAGACCCTCCCAGTGCCTCCCAATGGCCTCCAGTGTCCCCCAAGACCCTCCCAGCGCCCCTCAAGACCCTCCCAGTGTCTCCCAATGGCCCCAGTGCCCCCCAAGACCCTCCCAGCACCCCCCGAGACCCTCCCAGTGCCTCCCAGTGGCCCCCAGTGGCCCCCAAGAGCCTCCCAGCGCCCCCCCAAGACCCTCCCAGTGCTCCCCAGTGGCCCCAGTGCCCCCCCAAATTCTCCCAGAATCCCCCAAGACCCTCCCAGTGCCCCCCAAATTCTCCCAGAATGCCACAAGACCCTCCCAGCACCCCCCAAGACCCTCCCAGTGCCCCCCAAGACCCTCCCAGTGCCCCCCCAAATTCTCCCAGAATCCCCCAAGACCCTCCCAGTGGCCCCCAATAGCCCCCAGCACCCCCCAAGACCCTCCCAGTGCCCCCCAAGACCCTCCCAGTGCTCCCCAAATTCTCCCAGAATCCCCCAAGACCCTCCCAGTGCTCCCCAAGACTCTCCCAGTGCCCCCCGAGACCCTCCCAGCGCCCCCCCAAGACCCTCCCAGTGTCTCCCAATGGCCCAGTGCCCCCAAGACCCTCCCAGCACCCCCCAAGACTCTCCCAGTGCCCCCCGAGACCCTCCCAGTGCCTCCCAATGGCCCCCAGTGTCCCCCAAGACCCTCCCAGCACCCCCCAAGACCCTCCCAGTACCTCCCAAGACCCTCCCAGTGCCCCCCCAAATTCTCCCAGAATCCCCCAAGACCCTCCCAGTGGCCCCCAATAGCCCCCAGCACCCCCTAAGACCCTCCCACCGCCCCCCCCCAACTCTCCCACTCCCCCTCCCCAGCCCCTCCAAGCATTCTCTCCCATTTCTTACCGGCTGGGGGTCCCCCTCCCCAGGAACGCCGGGCTGAGGGGGCACGGGGGGTCGGGGGGGGTCCCTGGGCGCAAAGCCGGGAACAGAAGAGTTGCCCCCCCCGGGGGAGGAAGGGCAGCCCCAGCAGCGAGCGACCGCAGGCAGCGCAGCAGAAGCAGCCGGGCAGCGCGTGCCAGTGTTGCCCCTCGTACGCCATCTGCCCCTGCTCCAGCCCTTGGGGGGGGGGGGACACGACACAAAAAGAGGGGCTCGGACCCACAGCGGGGGGGCTCGGACCCACAGCGGGGGGGCTCGGACCCACAGCGGGGTGCGCAAAGAGGGCAGCACCCTAGAAAGATGCTGTGAGCCTTCGGGATGCTGCTGGGGGGGGGGGGGCTGCACCCTGGTTCTCCCCCCCCCCCCCCTCCCTGAATGCATGGGGTTTGGGGGGTCTCTCGGACCCACGGCGGGACCCTCGGACCCATAGCAGATCCCTGGATTCCCTTGGGAATCCTGGATTCGCCTTGGGGACCCCCTGGAGACCCCTGAATCCCCCTGAATTCCCCTTGGAGACCCCCTGGAACCCCCAGGGTCCCACTGGGACCCCCTGGAGACCCCTTGGATCCCCCCTGGGTCCCCCCGTCTCCCCCTTGGGGACCCCCGGAGAGCCCTTGGGGAGCCCTGGAAGACCCCCTGGGATCACGTGAATCCCATTTGGGGACCCCTGAATCCCTCCGGCTCCTCCTGGGGACCCCCTGAAGCCCTTTGGGGACACCCCAGAGACCCCTGGGGACCCCCTGAAGCCCCCCTGGCTCCCCCTGAATCCCTCTAGGGACCTCACGGAGACCTCCTGAAGCCCCCCAACTCACCCTGAATTCCCTCTGGCTCCCCCCAAATTCCCCCTGGGGAGCCCTTAGAGACCCCCTGGGACCCCCTGAATCCTCCCAGCTCCCCCTGAATCCTCCCTGGCTCCCCCTGAATCCCCTTGGGGAGCCCTTGGAGACCCCCTGGGACCCCCTGAAGTCCCCCAGCTGCCCCTGATTCCCTCTGAATCCCCTTGGAGACCCCCTGGGACCCCCTGAAGTCCCCCAGCTGCCCCTGAATCCCCCTGAATCCCCTTGGAGACCCCCTGGGATCCCCCGAATCCTCCCAGCTCCCCCTGAATCCCCTTGGGGAGCCCTTGGGACCCCCTGGGACCCCCTGAAGTCCCCCAGCTGCCCCTGATTCCCTCTGAATCCCCTTGGAGACCCCCTGGGATCCCCCGAATCCTCCCAGCTCCCCCTGAATCCTCCCTGGCTCCCTCTGAATCCCCTTGGAGACCCCCTGGGATCCCCCAAATCCCCCCAGCTCCCCCTGAATCCTCCCTGGCTCCCTCTGAATTCCCTTGGAGACCCCCTGGGATCCCCCAAATCCCTCCAGCTCCCCCTGAATCCCCCTGGGGAGCCCGTAGAAACCCCCTGGGACCACCCCAAATCCCCCCAGCTCACCCCATATCCCCCCTTGGGAGCCCTGGGGACCCCCTGGAGACCCCCTGGGATCCCCCGAATCCTCCCAGCTCCCCCTGAATCCTCCCTGGCTCCCTCTGAATTCCCTTGGAGACCCCCTGGGATCCCCCAAATCCCCCCAGCTCCCCCTGAATCCTCCCTGGCTCCCTCTGAATTCCCTTGGAGACCCCCTGGGATCCCCCAAATCCCCCCAGCTCCCCCTGAATCCTCCCTGGCTCCCTCTGAATTCCCTTGGAGACCCCCTGGGATCCCCCAAATCCCTCCAGCTCCCCCTGAATCCCCCTGGGGAGCCCATAGAAACCCCCTGGGACCACCCCAAATCCCCCCAGCTCACCCCATATCCCCCCTTGGGAGCCCTGGGGACCCCCTGGAGACCCCCTGGGATCCCCCGAATCCTCCCAGCTCCCCCTGAATCCTCCCTGGCTCCCTCTGAATTCCCTTGGAGACCCCCTGGGATCCCCCAAATCCCCCCAGCTCCCCCTGAATCCTCCCTGGCTCCCTCTGAATTCCCTTGGAGACCCCCTGGGATCCCCCAAATCCCCCCAGCTCCCCCTGAATCCTCCCTGGCTCCCTCTGAATTCCCTTGGAGACCCCCTGGGATCCCCCAAATCCCTCCAGCTCCCCCTGAATCCCCCTGGGGAGCCCGTAGAAACCCCCTGGGACCACCCCAAATCCCCCCAGCTCACCCCATATCCCCCCTTGGGAGCCCTGGGGACCCCCTGGAGACCCCCTGGGATCCCCCGAATCCTCCCAGCTCCCCCTGAATCCTCCCTGGCTCCCTCTGAATTCCCTTGGAGACCCCCTGGGATCCCCCAAATCCCCCCAGCTCCCCCTGAATCCTCCCTGGCTCCCTCTGAATTCCCTTGGAGACCCCCTGGGATCCCCCAAATCCCCCCAGCTCCCCCTGAATCCTCCCTGGCTCCCTCTGAATTCCCTTGGAGACCCCCTGGGATCCCCCAAATCCCTCCAGCTCCCCCTGAATCCCCCTGGGGAGCCCATAGAAACCCCCTGGGACCACCCCAAATCCCCCCAGCTCACCCCATATCCCCCCTTGGGAGCCCTGGGGACCCCCTGGAGACCCCCTGGGATCCCCCGAATCCTCCCAGCTCCCCCTGAATCCTCCCTGGCTCCCTCTGAATTCCCTTGGAGACCCCCTGGGATCCCCCAAATCCCCCCAGCTCCCCCTGAATCCTCCCTGGCTCCCTCTGAATTCCCTTGGAGACCCCCTGGGATCCCCCAAATCCCCCCAGCTCCCCCTGAATCCTCCCTGGCTCCCTCTGAATTCCCTTGGAGACCCCCTGGGATCCCCCAAATCCCTCCAGCTCCCCCTGAATCCCCCTGGGGAGCCCGTAGAAACCCCCTGGGACCACCCCAAATCCCCCCAGCTCACCCCATATCCCCCCTTGGGAGCCCTGGGGACCCCCTGGAGACCCCCTGGGATCCCCCGAATCCTCCCAGCTCCCCCTGAATCCTCCCTGGCTCCCTCTGAATTCCCTCGGAGACCCCCTGGGATCCCCCAAATCCCCCCAGCTCCCCCTGAATCCTCCCTGGCTCCCTCTGAATTCCCTTGGAGACCCCCTGGGATCCCCCAAATCCCCCCAGCTCCCCCTGAATCCTCCCTGGCTCCCTCTGAATTCCCTTGGAGACCCCCTGGGATCCCCCAAATCCCTCCAGCTCCCCCTGAATCCCCCTGGGGAGCCCATAGAAACCCCCTGGGACCACCCCAAATCCCCCCAGCTCACCCCATATCCCCCCTTGGGAGCCCTGGGGACCCCCTGGAGACCCCCTGGGATCCCCCGAATCCTCCCAGCTCCCCCTGAATCCTCCCTGGCTCCCTCTGAATTCCCTTGGAGACCCCCTGGGATCCCCCAAATCCCCCCAGCTCCCCCTGAATCCTCCCTGGCTCCCTCTGAATTCCCTTGGAGACCCCCTGGGATCCCCCAAATCCCCCCAGCTCCCCCTGAATCCTCCCTGGCTCCCTCTGAATTCCCTTGGAGACCCCCTGGGATCCCCCAAATCCCTCCAGCTCCCCCTGAATCCCCCTGGGGAGCCCGTAGAAACCCCCTGGGACCACCCCAAATCCCCCCAGCTCACCCCATATCCCCCCTTGGGAGCCCTGGGGACCCCCTGGAGACCCCCTGGGATCCCCCGAATCCTCCCAGCTCCCCCTGAATCCTCCCTGGCTCCCTCTGAATTCCCTCGGAGACCCCCTGGGATCCCCCAAATCCCCCCAGCTCCCCCTGAATCCTCCCTGGCTCCCTCTGAATTCCCTTGGAGACCCCCTGGGATCCCCCAAATCCCCCCAGCTCCCCCTGAATCCTCCCTGGCTCCCTCTGAATTCCCTTGGAGACCCCCTGGGATCCCCCAAATCCCTCCAGCTCCCCCTGAATCCCCCTGGGGAGCCCATAGAAACCCCCTGGGACCACCCCAAATCCCCCCAGCTCACCCCATATCCCCCCTTGGGAGCCCTGGGGACCCCCTGGAGACCCCCTGGGATCCCCCGAATCCTCCCAGCTCCCCCTGAATCCTCCCTGGCTCCCTCTGAATTCCCTTGGAGACCCCCTGGGATCCCCCAAATCCCCCCAGCTCCCCCTGAATCCTCCCTGGCTCCCTCTGAATCCCCTTGGAGACCCCCTGGGATCCCCCAAATCCCCCCAGCTCCCCCTGAATCCTCCCTGGCTCCCTCTGAATTCCCTTGGAGACCCCCTGGGATCCCCCAAATCCCTCCAGCTCCCCCTGAATCCCCCTGGGGAGCCCGTAGAAACCCCCTGGGACCACCCCAAATCCCCCCAGCTCACCCCATATCCCCCCTTGGGAGCCCTGGGGACCCCCTGGAGACCCCCTGGGATCCCCCGAATCCTCCCAGCTCCCCCTGAATCCTCCCTGGCTCCCTCTGAATTCCCTTGGAGACCCCCTGGGATCCCCCAAATCCCCCCAGCTCCCCCTGAATCCTCCCTGGCTCCCTCTGAATTCCCTTGGAGACCCCCTGGGATCCCCCAAATCCCCCCAGCTCCCCCTGAATCCTCCCTGGCTCCCTCTGAATTCCCTTGGAGACCCCCTGGGATCCCCCAAATCCCTCCAGCTCCCCCTGAATCTCCCTGGGGAGCCCATAGAAACCCCCTGGGACCACCCCAAATCCCCCCAGCTCACCCCATATCCCCTCTTGGGAGCCCTGGGGACCCCCTGGAGACCCCCTGGGATCCCCCGAATCCTCCCAGCTCCCCCTGAATCCTCCCTGGCTCCCTCTGAATTCCCTTGGAGACCCCCTGGGATCCCCCAAATCCCCCCAGCTCCCCCTGAATCCTCCCTGGCTCCCTCTGAATCCCCTTGGAGACCCCCTGGGATCCCCCAAATCCCTCCAGCTCCCCCTGAATCCCCCTGGGGAGCCCTGGGGACCCCCTGGGACCACCCCAAATCCCCCCAGCTCACCCCATATCCCCCCTTGGGAGCCCTGGGGACCCCCTGGAGACCCCAAGGTCCCCCCCAAACTCACCGATGGGGTCCCCGCAGGCGTCGCAGTAGTGAGCGTGCCGAGCCTGGTAGCAGGGGGGGCAATAGGGGCGGCCGTGGCGCAGGAGGTAGCGTCGCCCCCCCAGCGGCCCCTCGCACTCGAAGCAGCAGAAGTGCCGGAGGTGCCAGTGCCGACCCTCCGCCTCCGTGCACCGCGCCGCAAAGATGATCTATGGAGGGGGGGGGGGAGAGACACGTATGGGGGGGTGTCTATAGGGGTCAAACCCTATGGGAGGATTTTAGCGCCCTATAGGACTGTTTAGACGCTCTATAGGAGCGTTCTGCGCTCCATAAGGACATTTTGATGCTCTATAGCTGCATTTTAACGCTCTGTAAAAACCTTCTGGATCCTATAGGAGTGTTTCAACATGCTATAGGAGCGTTCTGCACCCCCAAGGACATTTTGATGCTCTATAACTGCATTTTGACAGTTTATAGGAGCCCTCTGCACTCCACAAGCACATTTCGATGCCCTATATCTGCATTTCAACACTTTATAGAAGCTTTCTGCAACCTATAGGAGTCTCCTGCCTTCTATAAGCCTGTTTCAACGCCTTATATCCGCATTTCAACACCCTTTCTGCATCCTACAGGACCGTTTCGACACTCTATAAGAACCTCTGACGCCCCGTAAGAATGTTTCGATGCTCTACAACTGCGTTTTGACACTATAGGAATCTTCTACACCCTATAGGAGTGTTTTGGCACCGTACACGAGCCTTCTGCATCCCATAACCATGTTTCGATGCTCTATATCTGCGTTTCAACGTCCTATAGAAGCATTCTGCACCCTATAGGAGCGCTCTGACACCCTATAGGAGCCTTCTGCACCCCATAAGCACATTTTGACACCCTATATCTGCATTTCAACACCCTTAAGGAACCTTTTACACCCCATAAACATGTTTTGAAACCCTACAGCAGCATTCTGCACCCTATAGGAGCACTGCGACACTCTGTAAGCACATTCTGACACCTTATAGACTCATTTTGATGCCCCATAGGAGCCTCGTGCACCCTCTAAGAGTTTTTTGACACCCTATAGGAGCATATTGACACTCTATAACCCTGTTTTGCGCTTCACAAGAGTCTTTTGCACCCTATAGATGCCTTTTGCACACCGTAAGAGCATCCTGAGCCCTATAGGAGCATTTCACACCCCATAAGAGCCTTTCCCGCCCCATAAAACCATTTCCCGCCCTATACGAACATCTCCCACCCTATAGGCACCCCCCCACACACCCCCTATAGCTCCCCCCATACCTCATCGCACGCCTGACACCGGGGTCGCCGGGTCTCGGCGTGATGCCTCCCGCAATAAATCCGCCCGTCTTGATAAAAATAAATCAGGTCGACCAGTAACTCCCCGCACTGGGAACACTGGAAACACTGGGGATGCCAACAAGCGCCGTGCCCGGCGCGCCCGGCGAACACCGCCATCTCTCCGCCGGCGATTTGCCGACCGCACTGTTGACGAAAACACCCCGTCAGCATTTTTTTTTGGGGGGGGGGGGGGGGGGGGCCTTCCCCCCCTGCCCATATTTTTGGGGACACCCCCCCCGCCCTGGTACCTGCTGGCAGATGGCCCCAGTGATGGTGAGGGGGAAGGGGCGAGCGTTCCCCCTCCCCAAATTTTCACGTTTGCGTTGTTGGGCGAAGAGTTTTAATTCCCGACGTTCCGATTCATCCAGGGCATTGCAGTATTGAGGCTGGGGGGGGGGGGGGATTTGGGGGGGTCAGACACCCCAAAATTGGCCCCCAGAGTGGGCCAGGATGGTCCCAAAATGGCCCTGAGATGCCGCCCCCAAATAGCCCGGAATGGCCCCAAAACGGCCCTGTAATCCCCCCCCAAACCCCTGATCCCCCCCAGACACCCCAACAGCCCCAGGAGACCCCCCCAGCACCCAAATACCCCAGAAGACACCCCACAAGCACCCTGAGCCCCCCAAATTCCCCCCAAACCTCCCTGACCCCCCACACCCTGAATCCCCCCAAACCCCCCAATCCCACTCAAACCCCCCTGACCCCCCCAAGCCCCCTGAAAGCCCCCAGATCCCCCAAAACCCCCCAAAACCTCCCCAGCCCCCTGAATCCCCCCTAAACCCCCCTGAGCCCCCCCAAAATCTCCCCAGCCCCCTGAATCCCCCCAACCCCCCCCAAAACCCCCTCAAGCCCTCCCCAAAACCACCCCAGCCTCCTGAACCTCCCCCAAACCCCCCTAAACTCCCCCAAAACTCCCTCGAGCCCCCCCGAAACCTCCCCAGCCCCCTGAGGCCCCCCCAGACCACCCTAAACTCCCCCAAAACTCCCTCGAGCCCCCCCAAAACCTCCCCAGCCCCCTGAATCCCCCCTAACCCTCCCAAAACCCCCTCAAGCCCTCCCCAAAACCACCCCAGCCCCCTGAACCTCCCCCAAACCCCCCCAAAACCCCTTCAAGCCCCCCCCAAAACCTCCCCAGCCCCCTGAGGCCCCCCCAGACCACCCTAAACTCCCCCAAAACTCCCTCGAGCCCCCCCAGCCCCCTGAATCCCCCTTAAACCCCCCCAAAACCCCCTCAAGCCCTCCCCACAACCACCCCAGCCCCCTGAACCTCCCCCAACCCCCCCTAAATCCCCCCAAAACCCCTTCGAGCCCCCCCCCAAAACCTCCCCAGCTCCCTGAGGCCCCCCCCGAGCCCCCCACCTCGCTGTCGTGGGGGGGCAGCTGGTGCAGGAGCTGTCGCACCCGGTACCGCTCCCCGGGGCTGTTGAGGTACGGCACCTTCTCCTCCGGCAGGCAGCTGAAGAACTGTGACACCTGGGGGGCGGGGCCTGAGTGGGTGGGGCGTGGCCTACTGGGGTGGGGCCCCAGAGGGGCGGGGTCTGCCATGGGGCGGGGCGGGGAGGGCAAAGCTTGGCTTGGGGGCAAGGGGCTGCAGGGGGGAAGGCTTGGAGGGGTGGGCGGGGCTCGTGGGAGGGGCTTAGGGGGTGGGCGGGGCTCAGAGAGGTGGGCGTGGCTTGAAGCAGTGGGCGGGGCTTCAAAGTGGGCAAGGGGCTCCATGGGGAAAGGCTTGGAGAGGTGGGCAGGGCTTAGGGGGTGGGCGTGGCTTGGATGGGCGGGGCTCGGTCTGGTGGGCGTGGCTTTGTGTGGGGGCAAGGGGCTACACAAGGAAAGGTTTGGAGCGGTGGGCGGGGCTCGGAGTGGTGGGCGGGGCTTGGTCCAATGGGCAGAGACTCTGTATGAGTGACAAGTCCCTCAGCCAGGCTGGGCTTGGAGGGGGGTGGAGCCAAGGGGGGGCGGAGCCACACCAGAAGGGGGCAGAGCCACCAGTGGGCCAGGGGGCGGGGCTCTGAGGGCCAGGGGGCGGGGCCAGCCATGGGGGGCGGGGCCTCACAGGCAGGGGGCAATGGGGTGGGTTGGGGGGGTCCCCATAATTGGGGTATTGGGGGGGGTACATGGCATTGGGGGGGTCCCCAGGGGTGGGGCAATTTTGGGGGGGTACAGGGGGGTGTCCCCAAAAGCTGTGGGGTCTGGGGGGGCCCCTGGGGGGGGTCAAAGGTATATGGGGGTGTCAGAGCTCTATGGGGGGATCAGGGCTATATGGGGGGGGGTCCCCACAAGCTGTGGGGTTTTGGGGGGTCCTTGGGGGGGTGGTTACCTGCTCAGGTTTGAGCCCGGGGGGGGCCCAAGCGTATTCCTCGGGGGCGCACCCCGAATCGTCGTCGGAAACGGGGTGCGGGTGAAAATCGGAGACCAGGCGACACATCAACCGTTCCAAGTCCACGGGGACCCCCCCGGCCGCGTGCTCCCCCCGCGGGCACTTGCAATGCTGGCAGATCTTCCTGGGGGGGGGGGGGTCGGGGAGAGAGAAAACACGGTGAGGTGGGGTGGGGGGCACCCCAAAAATCCAACCAGCCGCCCCCCCTCCTTTTTTCCCCCCTTACCTCCATCCGTGTACGAGGAAGCCGGGACACTGATCCCCGCAGGCCTGGCATGGCTGCCCCCGGTCGGGGTCTTCCGTCTCGGAGGGCTGTTTTGGGGGGGGGAATGACACACACGGGGGGGGGTGTCACCCCAAAACCATCATAACAGGGGGTGTCTGGGGCCCCTGGAGGGCTGGGAGGGGTTGGAGGACCCCCCCAAAAGTTGGAGGACGCCCCCTGAAATGGTGGGGGGGGGGGGGGTGGAGAGGAGAGACCCCTGGAGGGTGTTGTGGTTTTGCCCCCCCCCATTATGGGGGTGAAAAAGGGGGAGAATGGGTTGGGGTGCCCCCGGGGGGGGCCCGCAAAGGATTGTGGGAGGTGAGAGCAAGGGATTGTGGGAGCTGCCCCACAGATCCTCCTCAAGAGCCCCTCCTGCCCCATAGCCCCCCCCGTGCCCCCCTTAGAGCCCCCTCCTGCCCCGCAGCCCCCCCCGAGCCTCTCCCACCCCACGGCCCCCCCTCAGAGCCTCTCCTCCCCCACAGCCCACTCTTGCCCTACAGCCCCCCCATAGCTCCCTCCTGCCCCATAGCCCCCCTAAACCTCCACCTGCCCCACAGCCCCCCCTTAAAGCCCCCTCCTGCCCCACAGCCCCCTCCTGCCCCCCCCTCCTGCCCCACAGCCCCCCCCGAGCCTCTCCTGCCCCACAGACCCCCCCCTCCTCGGCCTCCCACCCCCTCAGAGACCCCTCCGGCCTCAAAATCCCCCCCCCAGCCCCTGAGGGACCCCCTCGGACCCCCCCCAGCCCTTCAGGGACCCCCGGGACCCCCCCGGGCCCTCACGGATCGCGCCGATCGCCGCCGCCGGGACCCGCGGGAGAACATGGCCCCGCTCCCACCGCCCGCCTCTAGGCCACGCCCCCTCCGTAACCACGCCCCCTCCGTAACCACGCCCCCCTCGCAACCACGCCCCCCTCCGAACCCCGCCCACACCCTCTGCGAGACACCACCCTCCTCCCCCGGCTAGCCCCGCCCCTAGCGCTGCCACTCAAACGGCCTCCCCGCCCACCGCCCCGTTGGCCGCGCCCATCCGCTAGGCTCCGCCCCTTCTTAAAGGGCCAGAGGGGGGGAGTTTTGGGGGGGGCCTGGGGGATTAGGGGAGCCCTGGGGGGGGGGGGGGGGGGTGGAGGGAGACACCAGCATTGAGTCCACAGGGGAGGCTGCGGGGGGAGGAGCCTCTGGGTGTGGTGCCCCGCCCCACCCCGCCCCGCCCTGGGGCCTTATCGGGGTTTTAGGGGGGGGCCCGGTTTGGGGGGGCCCCCAGTGCTGGTTGTTCGTCCTCAGTGCAGGTCAACAGGTCTGTGGGGCTGGGGCGGGGGGAGGGTCTTTGGGGGGGCTGGGGACCCCCAAGTGGGTCAGGGGGGTGTGGGGTGCAGTGGGGCTGGATGCCTGGGGGGGGGGGGGTGGGGACCCCCAAGTAGGTTGGGGGGGGGGATCTATAGGGCCTGGATGTCAGGGTCCTCTGGGGGGGGGACGACTCCCAAGTGGGCCAGGGCATGGGATCTATGGGGCCCGGATCCTCTGGGGGGGTTCAGGACCCCCAAGTGGGGTGGGGGGGTGGGATCTATGGGGCCCGGATCCTCTGGGGGGGTTCAGGACCCCCAAGTGGGGTGGGGGGGTGGGATCTATGGGGCCCGGATCCTCTGGGGGGGTTCAGGACCCCCAAGTGGGGTGGGGGGGTGGGATCTATGGGGCCCGGATCCTCTGGGGGGGTTCAGGACCCCCAAGTGGGGTGGGGGGGTGGGATCTATGGGGCCCGGATCCTCTGGGGGGGTTCAGGACCCCCAAGTGGGGTGGGGGGGTGGGATCTATGGGGCCCGGATCCTCTGGGGGGGTTCAGGACCCCCAAGTGGGGTGGGGGGGTGGGATCTATGGGGCCCGGATCCTCTGGGGGGGTTCAGGACCCCCAAGTGGGGTGGGGGGGTGGGATCTATGGGGCCCGGATCCTCTGGGGGGGGGTTGGAGACCCCCAAGTGGGGTGGGGGGTGGGATCTATGGGGCCCAGATCCTCTGGGGGGGTTCAGGACCCCCAAGTGGGGTGGGGGGGTGGGATCTATGGGGCCCGGATCCTCTGGGGGGGGGTTGGAGACCCCCAAGTGGGGTGGGGGGGTGGGATCTATGGGGCCTGGATCCTCTGGGGGGGTTCAGGACCCCCAAGTGGGGTGGGGGGGTGGGATCTATGGGGCCCGGATCCTCTGGGGGGGGGTTGGAGACCCCCAAGTGGGGTGGGATCTATGGGGCCCGGATCCTCTGGAGGGGGGTTGGAGACCCCCAAGTGGGGTGGGGGGGAATCTATGGGGCCCAAATGCCTGGGCCCTCTGGGGGGGGGGTTCAGGACCCCCAAGTGGGCCAGGGCATGGGATCTATGGGGCCCGGATCCTCTGGGGGGGGGTTGGAGACCCCCAAGTGGGGTGGGGGAGGGGATCTATGGGGCCTGGATCCTCTTGGGGGGGGATTCAGGACCCCCAAGTAGGTTGGGGGGGGAATCTATGGGGCCCAGATGCCTGGGTCCTCTGGGGGGGGGTTTGGGGACCCCCCCCAGTTGTGTGTGTGTGTGTGTAATCTATAGGGCCCAGACACCTGGGTCCCCCCCCTCCGCACCCCAGGGGGGTGTCACGGGGTCCGACCAGCACCAGGTGTTGGGGACTGATAAGGCCCAGGGTGGGGGGGGCCCACACCCATTCCCCCCCCCCAAAAAAAAGACCCAGGCATCCAGGCACCCCACCCAACCCCCCACCCCCTGAAAAGGGGACCCAGCGTCCGGGTGAGGCTGATTATGGGGTGGGTGGGGGCAGGTTTTTTTGGGGGGGGGGGGCATGATGGCCCCCCCCCCAAAAAATCTCCTGTGTCGTCTCCTCACAGCACCATGGCCGCTCTCCTCCGCTGCCCCATCCTGGCTCGTCACCCCTGGCTGGCCCGAGCCTTGGCCACTGCCCCCCCCCGACCCCGTCCAGGTACCCCCTGAGGACACCCCCCCCTCTTCTTCCCCCCCCCCCCCTTAATTTTAGGGCTGGGGCCCCTAAAACACCCCCCCCCCCATTGCAGGTGACTCCTCCACGGGACCCCATTGCCCCTTCATGGAACTAGGGGGGGGCCCCCCCTTCGTCCAACGCGCCGCCCCCGAAATGCAGGAGGACGTTGCCCCCCCCGAACCAGGTAAGGGATTTGGGGGGGGAACACCCCCCACCCCCCCATCCACCCCCCCCCACCCCCATCCCCAACTTGGGGGGGAACCCAGGGGTCTGGGTGACTTTTGACCCCCCCCCAGCCCCCCTGGATTGGCTGCTGGAGCTGGACGAGACCCCCGAAGAGACCCCCGACCGACGGCTGGATGATAACCTGCCCGGTGAGGGGGGGTTTGGGGGGGCTGGGGGGGGATTTGGGGGGGCTGGGGGACATATAGGGTCCGTATACGGGAGTAGGAAGGTCTGGGGGGGCACTGGGGGGGGGATAAGGGGGGTGTCAGGGGGGTATCAGGTCAGTATAGGGGAGTTAGAGGGGCTGGGGGGGTATAGGGTGAATCTGGGGGAGCTGGGGGGGGACTTGGGGGGGCTGGGGGACATATAGGGTCCGTATAGGGGAGTAGGAAGGTCTGGGGGGGCGCTGGGGGGGGAATAAAGGGGGTGTCAGGGGGGTATCAGGTCAGTATAGGGGAGTTAGAGGGGCTGGGGGGGTATAGGGTGAATTTGGGGGGGCTGGGGGGGCATATAGGGTCTGTATAGGGGAGTAGGAAGGTCTGGGGGGGCTCTGGGGGTGGCTATAGGGAGGGTATAGGGTCAGTATAGGGGTATTTGGGGGGTATAGGGTGAGTTTGGGGGGGCTGGGGGCAATTGGGGGGGCTCTGGGGGGATATAGGGGGTGTTGGGGGTATAGGCTCAGTATAGGGGGTCAGGAAGGTCTGGGGGGGCTCGGGGGGGGATATAGGGGGTGATAAGCCTGTGGGGTGAATATGGGGGGGGCACAGACCTGTTGGGGTGCCTATGGGGGCGCAGAAGGATTTTGGGGGTACCCAGGGCAGATTTGGGGTGTCTATAGGTCCCATAGCAGGGCAGGCAGCCGGGGGGGGGGTGGTTCAGGGTGCGATGGGGGGGCTGGGTGCATGGGGGGGGGGATTTGGGGTGCCCCACCATAACCCAGGGGGTCTCCCCTTTCTTCCCCAGAGGACGCTTTCCCCTACGAGGCGGTTTTTGGGGGTCGCCTGGCGGGGTTACGCCGCACCCACACTTACCGGGTGTTCACGGCCGTGGGGCGCAGGGCGGACGCCCCCCCCATGGGAATCACGGGGTCCCCCCCCCGCCCCCTCCAGCTCTGGTGCTCCAACGACTACCTGGGCATGAGCCGGCACCCCGAAGTCATCCGAGCCGCCAGGTCTGTACCCCCAAAACACCCCTCCGGGACCCCCGTACACCCCAGGGCCCCCCCAGACCCCAAATAACCCCCCTGGGACCCCAAATAACCCCCAGACCCCAAATAAACCCCCTGGGACCCCCCAAAAAACCCACCACCCCCCCAGACCCCAAATAACCTCCCTGGGACCCCAAATAACCCCCAGACCCCAAATAACCCCCCTGGGACCCCAAATAACCCCCAACCCCCCCCAGACCCCAAATAACCCACCTGGGACCCCAAATAACCCCCAGCCCCCCTGACCCCAAATAACCCCCCCTAGGAACCCAAATAACCCCCAGACCCCCCCCCAGGACCCTAACGCCCCCAAATACCCTCCCTGGGACCCCAAATAACCCCCAGTACACCCCCGGCACCCCGAAATACCCCCCTGGCACCCCCATATACCCCCCGAGACCTCAAATACCCCCTTGGGACCCCCAAAGACCCCCATAGACCCGCCTGGGATCCCCCAAATATCCCCCTCAGGACCCCCCAAATATCCCCCCAGGACCCCCCAAATATCCCCCTGGGACCTCAAATACCCCCTGGGACCCCCTTGGGACCCCCAAAGACCCCCCTGGGACCCTAAATCCCCCCCTGGAGACTCAAATACCCCCTCAGGACCCCCCAAATACCCCCCTGGGATCCCCCAAATATCCCCCTGGGACCTCAAATACCCCCTGGGACCCCCTTGGGACCGCCAAAGACCCCCCTGGGACCCCTAAATCCCCCCCTGGAGACTCAAATACCCCCTCAGCACCCCCCAAATACCCCCCTGGGATCCCCCAAATATCCCCCTGGGACCTCAAATACCCCCTGGGACCCCCTTGGCACCCCCAAAGACCCCCCTGGGACCCCTAAATCCCCCCCTGGAGACTCAAATACCCCCTCAGGACCCCCCAAATACCCCCCTGGGATCCCCCAAATATCCCCCTGGGACCTCAAATACCCCCTGGGACCCCCTTGGGACCCCCAAAGACCCCCCTGGGAGCCCTAAATCCCCCCCTGGGGACTCAAATACCCCCCAGAGTCCTCCAAATACCCCCCTGGGATCCCCCAAATATCCCCTGGGGACCTCAAACATCCCCTGGGACCCCCAAAGACCACCAAAGACCCCCCTGGTTGACCCAAATCCCCCCCCCAATGCTCCCCCTCCCCAGTTCCCCCCTCCAGTTCCCTCCCAGTGCCCCCACCCCAACACCGCTGGGTTCCCATAGGGCGGCGTTGGTGGCCCACGGTTTGGGGTCCGGGGGTACCCGCAATATCGGGGGGACGTCACCGCTGCACGGGGCGCTGGAACGGGCGCTGGCCCGGCTGCACCGTCAACCCCGCGCCGTCCTCTTCTCCTCCTGCTTCGCCGCCAACGACACCGCCCTGGCCACCTTGGCGCGAATCCTACCAGGTACGGCGGGAGTCGGGACCCCCGAAACTCATGGGACCCCAAAAAACCTCATGGGATCTCAAAAAAACTCTTGGGACACCCAAAAAACCTCTTGGGAGCTCCCCAAACCTCCTGCGTTCCTCCAAACCTCTTGAGGTTCTTCATAACCTCATGGGACCCCCAAAAATCCTCTTGGGAGCCCCCCCAAAAACCTCATAGGAACCCCAAAAAGCTTTTGGGAGACCAAAAAGCTCATGGGAACCCAAAAAAACTCTTGGGAGCCCCAAAAAAGCTTCATGGGATCCCAAAAAAATCTTGGGAGCCCCTCAAACCTCCTGGGTTCCTTCAAACCTCTTGAGGTTCTTCATAACCTCACGGGACCCCCAAAAATCCTCTTGGGAGCCCCCCTCAAAACCTCATAGGAACCCCAAAAAGCTTTTGGGAGACCAAAAAACTCATGGGAACCAAAAAAACTCTTGGGAGCCCCAAAAAAGCTTCATGGGATCCCAAAAAAATCTTGGGAGCCCCCCAAACCTCCTGGGTTCCTCCAAACCTCTTGAGGTTCTTCATAACCTCACGGGACTCCCAAAAAAACTCTTGGGACTTCAAAAAAAGCCTCATGAGAACCCCAAAAACCTCTTGGGACCCCCAAAACCTCATGGGAACCCCCAAAAAGCTTCTTGGGAGCCCCAAGAACCCTCTTGGGAACGTAAAAAGCCTTTTAGCAGCTCCCCAAGCCTCCTGAGATCCCCCCCAAACCTCAAGACCCCCAAAACCTGTCGAGGTTCTCCAAAAGCTCCTGAGAGACCCCCCCCCAAAACCTCCTGGGGGGTCTTCAAGGCCTCCTGAGACCCCCAAAACCTCTTGGGGTTCCTCAAAACCTCCTAAGATCCCCAAAAAATCTCCTGGGATCCCCGAAAACTTCCTGAGACCCCCTCAAACCTCTTGGGACCCCTCAAAACCTCTTGAGGTTCCTCAAAACCTTCTGGGTTCCCCCAGAAAACCCCCTGGGATCCCCCCAGCCCCCCCCAGGGTCCCTCAAAACCTCCTGAGACCCCCCAAAACCTCTTGGGGTTCCTCAAAACCTCGTGAGACCCCTCAAAACTTCTCAGGACACCCCAAAAATCTCCCAGGACCTCCTGGTCCGCTCCTTGGGAAGGGGATCTCCAGAGGGTTGGAAGATGCTCAGACATCTTGGGGGGCTCATGGATGGGTTTGGGGGGGTGGGGGTGCACCCCAGATGTTGGGGTCCCCCCACCCGGACACCTGGGTGCCCCCCACCCATAGGTTGCGAGGTGTTTTCGGACGAGGGGAACCACGCCTCCATGATCCAAGGCATCCGACGCAGCGGGGTCCCCAAACACGTCTTCCGCCACAATGACCCCCAGCACCTGGATCAACTTTTGGGGCGCAGCCCCCCCGGGATCCCCAAAATCGTCGCCTTCGAGTCCGTTCATTCCATGGATGGTCAGTGGCGCACCCCCAAAACCTCCTGATACCCCCCCCAAAACCTCCTGAGATCCCCCCCAAACCTCTTGGGGTTCTCCAAAACCTCCTGAGACCCCCCCCAAAACCTTCTGAGATCCCCAAATACTACCTGGGACCCCCCCAAACCTCCTGAGACCCCCCCAAAACCTTCTGAGATCCCCAAATGCCACCTGGGACCCCCCAAAACCTCCTGAGACCCCCCCAAAACCTTCTGAGATCCCCAAATGCCACCTGGGACCCCCCAAAACCTCCTGAGACCCCCCCAAAACCTTCTGAGATCCCCAAATGCCACCTGGGACCCCCCCAAACCTCCTGAGACCCCCCCAAAACCTTCTGAGATCCCCAAATACTACCTGGGACCCCCCCAAACCTCCTGAGACCCCCCCCAAAACCTTCTGAGATCCCCAAATGCCACCTGGGACCCCCCCAAACCTCCTGAGACCCCCCCAAAACCTTCTGAGATCCCCAAATGCCACCTGGGACCCCCCCAAACCTCCTGATACCCCCCACAAAACCTTCTGAGATCCCCAAATGCCACCTGGGACCCCCCCAAACCTCCTGAGACCCCCCCAAAACCTTCTGAGATCCCCAAATGCCACCTGGGACCCCCCCAAACCTCCTGAGACCCCCCCAAAACCTTCTGAGATCCCCAAATGCCACCTGGGACCCCCCCAAACCTCCTGATACCCCCCCAAAACCTTCTGAGATCCCCAAATGCCACCTGGGACCCCCCCAAACCTCCTGATACCCCCCACAAAACCTTCTGAGATCCCCAAATGCCACCTGGGACCCCCCAAAACCTCCTGAGACCCCCACAAAACCTCCTCAGTTTCCCCAAAACTTCAGAGACACCCCCCCCCCCCCAAAACCTGTTGAGGTTCTCCAAAAGCTCCTGGGGGGGGTCTCCAAGGCCTCCTGAGACCCCCAAAATCTCCTGGGATTCCCACGCCCCCCCCCAAATCTCCCCAAATCCCTCTGGGACAGTGGATCCCAGTCTGTATCCCCCTAAATCCCCCCCTAGCCCCCCCAAATCCCCACAGTCGGGGGGTTACCACTCCATATACCCCCCCAAATCCCCCCAAATCCCCCCATAACCCCCCAAATCCCCCCATTGCCCCCCCCAAATCCCCCCAGACAGGGGGTTACCACTCCATATCACCCCCCAAATCCCCCCATGTCCCTCCCAAATCCCCCCATACTGCCCCAAATCCCCCCCAAATCCCCCCAGGACAGCAGGTACCAGTCCCCAGATCCCCCCCAAATCCCCCTATAACCCCCCATTGCCCCCCCAAATCCCCCCAGACAGGGGGTTACCACTCCATATCCCCCCCAAATCCCCCCAGGACAGCGGGTCCCAGTCCCTATCCCCCCCCAGATCCCCCCATAACCCCCCGAATTCCCCCCTAGCCCCCCCAAATCCCCACAGACAGGGGGTTACCACTCCATATCCCCCCCAAATCCCCCCCAAATCCCCCCGGGACAGCGGGTACCAGCCCCTATCCCCCCCCAAAGATGGGTCTACATCCCCGTACCCCACTTTCTTGCCCCCCCCAGGCTCCATCGCCCCCCTGGAAGAGCTGTGTGACGTAGCCCACTCCCACGGGGCGCTGACCTTCGTGGACGAGGTCCACGCCGTGGGGCTCTACGGGGCGCGGGGGGGCGGCATCGCCGAGCGCGACGGGGTGACGCACAAGGTCGACGTCGTCTCCGGCACCTTGGGTGAGCACCCCCAAAATTTTGGGGGTGTTAGGACCCCCTATGGGGGATGGGAAAAACCCTTTATGGGGGTGAAAAGGGGGATTTGGGGCAGTATACGGAGGTTTTTGGGGTGTATGGGGGGTTTTGGGGTGTATGGGGGGATTTTGGGGTGTCTGCACCACCTAAGTCCCCACTGGAGGGAGATTTTTGGGGTGTATGGGGGAATTTTGGGGTGTATGGGGGGGATTTCGGGGTGTATGGGGAGGTTTTGGGGTACCCGCACCCCCTAAGTCCCCACTGGAGGGGGATTTTGGGGTGTATGGGGGGATTTTTGGGTGTCTGCACCCCCTAAGTCCCCACTGGAGGGGGATTTTGGGGTGTATGGGGGGATTTTTGGGTGTATGGGAGGGATTTTGGGGTGTATGGGGAGGTTTTTGGGTGTCTGCACCCCCTAAGTCTCCACTGGAGGGGGATTTTGGGCTGTATGGGGGAATTTTGGGGTGTATGGGGGGGATTTTGGGTTGTATGGGGAGGTTTTGGGGTGTATGGGGGGGATTTTGGGGTGTATGGGGAGGTTTTGGGGTGTCTGCACCCCCTAAGTCCCCACTGGAGGGGGATTTTTGGGGTGTATGGGGGGATTTTGGGGTGTATGGGGGGGTGGGGTACCTGCACCCCCTAAGTCCCCACTGGAGGGGGATTTTGGGGTGTATGAGGGGTGTTGGGGCTCCGGGGGGGTTTCAGGGCTCTAGGTGGATTTTGGGGATTGGGGAGGGGGGATTTGGGTGCTCCCTGACCCCCCCATTTCCCCCTCACCCCCCCCCCCCAGACAAAACCATGGCCAAAGGGGTGCAGAAGGGCTGCAAGGGGAACCCATGAGGGTCTATAGGGGTCCGGGGGGGGAGATTTTGGGGTTCCAGGGGGGGTTTGGGGTTCCCTGACCCCCCCCCCCCCTTTCTCCCAGGAAAGGCGGTGGGCTCGGTGGGGGGCTACATCGCCGGCAACGCCGCTTTGGTGGACGCCGTTCGTTCGCTGGGGGCCGGTTTCATCTTCACGACGGCGTTACCGCCGGCGGTGGCGGCGGGGGCTTTGGCGTCCCTGCGGATTTTGGGGGGTCCCGAAGGCGGGGTGCTCCGACGCACCCACCAACGGCACGCCAAGCACCTCCGCCTCCTGCTGAGGGACCGAGGGTTGCCCGTCTTGCCGTGTCCCAGCCACATCGTCCCCGTCCGGGTAAATTTGGGGGGGAATATAGAAAAATTTGGGGGTGTCTATGGGTTTTGGGGGTGTTTGATGGGTTTTGGTTTTTTTTTTGGGGTGCAGGTGGGGGACGCGGAGGCCAACACGCGGTTGAGCCGGCGGTTGTTGGAGGAGCACGGGTTGTACGTCCAGGCCATCAACCACCCCACCGTCCCCCGTGGGCAGGAGGTGCTGAGGTTGGCGCCCACCCCCCATCACAGCCCCCCCATGATGGAGAATTTGGCTGGTGGGTTGGGGTTTTTTTTTGGGGGGGGGGGGGGGGTGTCATGGGGAGGGGGGACGAGGGGACAGATGGGGGATGGGGGGACATGGGAATGGGGGGTCGTTGGGGTGGGGGGACATGGGGGGTGATGGGGGGACATGGGGGGGTCATGGAGGGGGACAAGGGGGTGATGGAGGACAATGGGGGACATGGGAATGGGGGGTCATGGGGTGGGGGGGGGACATGGGGGGTCATGGGGGGGCAAGGGGGTGATGGGGGACAATCGGGGACATGGGGACATGGGAATGGGGGGTCATGGGGTGGGGGGGGACATGGGGGGTCATGGGGGGGCAAGGGGGTGATGGGGGACAATCGGGGACATGGGGACATGGGAATGGGGGGTCATGGGGTGGGGGGGGACATGGGGGGTCATGGGGGGCAAGGGGGTGATGGGGGACAATTGGGGACATGGGAATGGGGGGGTCATTGGGTTGGGGGGGGCCATGGGGGGTGATGGGGACATGGGGGGTCATGGAGGGGGAGAAGGGGGTGATGGGGGGACAGTTGGGGACATGGGGACATGGGAATGGGGGGTCATTGGGTTGGGGGGGGCATTGGGGGTGATGGGGACATGGGGGGGTCATGGAGGGGGACAAGGGGGTGATGGGGGACAATGGGGGACATGGGAATGGGGGGTCATGGGGTGGGGGGGGACATGGGGGGTCATGGGGGGGCAAGGGGGTGATGGGGGGACAATTGGGGACATGGGGACATGGGAATGGGGGGTCGTTGGGGTGGGGGGACATGGGGGGTGATGGGGGGACAAGGGGGTGATGGGGGCGATGGGGGATTTGGGGGTGGGGGGGTCATTGGGGGGGTCATGGGGGGGCAAGGGGGTGATGGGGGGACAATTGGGGACATGGGAATGGGGGGAGTCATTGGGTTGGGGGGGGCCATGGGGGGTGATGGGGACATGGGGGGTCATGGAGGGGGAGAAGGGGGTGATGGGGGGACAGTTGGGGACATGGGGACATGGGAATGGGGGGTCATTGGGTTGGGGGGGGCATTGGGGGTGATGGGGACATGGGGGGGTCATGGAGGGGGACAAGGGGGTGATGGGGGACAATGGGGGACATGGGAATGGGGGGTCATTGGGGTGGGGGGGGACATGGGGGGGTCATGGAGGGGGAGAAGGGGGTGATGGGGGACAATGGGGGACATGGGGGACATGGGGAAATGGGGGGGCATGGAGGTGATGGGGACGTGGGGGGGTTGAGGGGACAGGGGGACATCGGGACATGGGGGTAGGGGGGGACATGGGGGGGGTCGTGGGGGTGATGGGGACGTGGGGGGGGTCATGGGGGGCCATGGGAGTGATGGGGGGACATGGGAATGGGGGAAACGGGGGGGCCATGGGGATGGGGACAACGGGGGGACACACACGAGGGGCACTGGGAGGCACTGGGATAGGGCTGGCAGGGCACTGGTGGGGGTCACTAACCCCCCCTCGTGTGTGTCCCCCCCCCGCAGACCGCCTGTCCGAGTGTTGGGGGGCCCTGGGACTCCCCCGCGAAGCCCCCCCGGGTCTCTCCTGCTCCTCCTGCCACCGGCCCCTCCACTTCGCCCTGATGAGCGACTGGGAACGGCAGCACTTCCAGGCCGGGGGGGTCCCCGTCAGGGCCTAAGACCC